>NC_034414.1:14479588-14589507 GCF_002078875.1 Numida meleagris | reverse complement strand
CTTTCCTTTCCTTTCCTTTCCTTTCCTTTCCTTTCCTTTCCTTTCCTTTCCTTTCCTTTCCTTTCCTTTCCTTTCCTTTCCTTTCCTTTCCTTTTCCTGGAATCTAGTGTATGCTATGATTATGCTATCTTTATTGCTTTTTAGCATCTAAAGAATGTTAGAAAAAACAACTGAGGGAAAACTGATCCCGCTTCCTTCATTTTTCTAGAAAGTCTTTTGGTAAGGTGCCTATCGCATCATTCAGACTGTCTCACTTCACCACCTATAGAGTGGAGGCAGTCGTCCAGTTGATGTATGTAGGCTGTAAGCTTTTGGTTGCCACAGGCCTATTCTTATGATGTGCACTTAGCACAGTGATACCTTGCCCTTGTTGAGGTCCCTAGAGGCTGCAGTAGTATGACTGCTGCTACTGATGAAGGTGAGAACTCAGCTCAGACTAGAGAATCTTCTGACTGAAGATTTATCTGAGATGTAGGTTTATTTAGTGCACGAATGGGTTTGAAACTGTTCATTTTCTGGACAGCTAAGTTTGGAACCTGACATGAGTTCAAGCTCAGAAGCCTTCATCCTTATCTACAGACTCTGAGAAAGTTTTTCTTCAGGTCAGAACTTTTCAGCTTGGCAACCACTTTGCTGAGATCAGTGCTGAGGATGTAGACCGCTCTGCCTTGTTTTCCATCTGCCTGTCTGTCTCCATCTGTTGTTCCCTGTCTTAGAATTCAGACGTGTGCTCCTAGGGGGAGGAGACCTCATTTTCTTATGAGCTTGTACAGTTTTTCATCAAAGTGGATCTGTGAGTGTGAGTCCTCAATGCTACTTCAATATGCAAGGTTAAATATGTATAGGAAGTATTTTTGTGTAAAACCATTATAGAAGAATTCCCCGACTCCTTCTATCAGAACATTTTAGCTTGCAGAATCTCTCCTCCGACTGTGCATGTGCAATGGATCTGAACATGTTTTGTTGTTTCAGAGACAGCATCATGAGGCAACCGCCTGCGGTGGCTTGGGGATGTTAGGAAGCAGCATTTTAACAACTTCCATAAAATGGCATTAAATTTGGCAAACTCATGTACAAACAGCAAGAAGAACCCTCTGGGAAGGGCTGTTAAATGCCTTCGTCACTTACATGCATTTAAACATTGTGTTTAAATGAAGGCAGGAGGAGTGAGATTAGCTCCCACTGTGTACCTCCCTCCCCTGCACTGCATAGTAAAAAGCGTACAGACTTCTCCTTGTCAAAACCAATCGCCCTCCCATAACCTTCCTGTCACTTTAATGCAGATGAAAAGCAACAAAGCATTAATTAATTACCTTTAAAAAAGCAGTGAAGATGTTGGCAGCAGCAAGCACACACTTGTAATAACATTTCAATGTAATTACATTTGAATCAGAATAGAAATTGATTTTGTAGAGTACTATTCATATCTGGGGTATCTCTGAGTACTTCACAGCAATGATTTTGATGTGGATGGAACTGCAGATGTGTAGGTAAACAGCAGCCATTGTGTTCTCACATGAGAGCTCTCATACACCTTCAAATAAATGTATATCAAAGAGCTAGGGGGATTTTCTTTTAGAAAACTGCTGTGGGATCATTAGCTCGGAGGAGGCTGATCAGCAGGAATGGACAGAAGGGATTTCTCTTTGACATCTTCTCTGAAGCAGCCCAAGGGGTCTGTGACTAACACATGAACTGGTGGCCCTTCTTTTTCCCCCTCTCTGACTTGCAGAATGAAGTGCTGTTTTTCTGCATATTGCAGTCAAAAAGAAAAACATGGCCCACAGAGACAGAAAATGCAGCAGAAGAAGCAAGCATGAAAGAGACTTGGACATCGCTTAGCTGTATCATCTGCATCTTGTCTGAAATCATTAGCATCTCTAACCCTCCATGTGGTGTATAGGAAATAAGGAGCAGAGAAGCATCTCTGTCTCTTTTCAGTGGTAACCAGTGCCAGGACAAGAGATGGGGGCACAAACTGGAAACAGGAGGTTCCCTCTGACCATCAGGCAGCACTTCTGTGCTGTGCGAGTGCTGGAGCACTGGCACAGATTTCCCAGAGACACTGCAAGGGGGTCTCCTCCTTGGAGATCTCCAGAAGCTGCCTGGACTTGGGCCTGGGCAGCCTGCTCCAGGCATCTTGGGAGACCCAGAGGTCCTGGGATTCTATGATCGTAGAGTGGTTTGACAAAGTGAAGGAGGTTCACTCCTTAGCAGACCCTCACTGTAGTATGCACCTGATAACTAACCATTTTAAAACCCTGCCATGTGAAAGGCATACTAAATAGTCTCTTCTAATTTGTTTGTTCCTCAGCTTGCAAAGACCAAGAGGAAGAAGAGTGCATCTCTAGGTTGATAGGAGAACATATGTAGATAGATATATACATTATCTTCTTGAATTAAACCTCTCGGGAAATGGCAGTGTGTCTTGAATATTCTGCCCTTCTTTTAATAGTGCAGGGGTGAAAGGACGTCTTAATAGGGGAGACTGTGATGAAGGGAGCTCCCTTTGTCAGAGCTGAGGCCCACAGTCTGGGATTCTGTGTCTTATACTGCAACACCAGAATGAGCAGTAATAGTAAGAAAAAAGACAGATGTGGCCCCGTGCTCTCTTCTAGTCCAAATACCAGAGTTCCCATGTCTGGAAAGCACGTGATGTCAGCACACACAGGTCTCACCTTCTGTCATTCTTTCCTAAGCTGTATTCCCTTGTTTCTTTGTTTTCTGTATAAGCCCTGTCTCACTTAAAAAATGATCTAATATAAAGCAGACACAGGATCTTCTTGGTCTCCCAGGCAAGGAGCTGTTGTTCCATAGTGCAGAGGCCTCTGATTCCCTCCTCTCTGCAGTGAACACTTACTTTCTGTCTCTGAGACTTTGTTGTTTGTCCATTCCTCTATTGTTATTTTTTTTCCTTTTTGATCCCCAATTCTCATTATTCTGGAACTGAAGAGGAAAGTAATAGGATCAGGACAGCTGTCTCCGTTCTTTCGGACTGGTTTAATGGGCCTGTGGTTTCATTTTATAGCTTGAATTTCCTTCCAACTTTCCACTGCTCTCTCTCACATGTTGCACAAACAGAAGCCTGTTAGCAGTGAGTGTGCACACTGTTCTGCATGTACAAAAGTTTTTCATAAAGGGAAAGCGAGAAATCCTCATAAGGAATAATATCTGGCCGTCCATAAAAATTGCTTTTCTGTTGTGAAAATGCTTCAGAAAATAACCGGGTTAGGAAGGTTGTGCTGTTCTGCTATAATCTGAACAGTTTGGGATTTCTCTTGGAAAAAACTGTTGCTTTTTTTCCCCTGTCTTCATGAAATATGTGGTCATCATGTAGCGCATTTGTTGGCATCTACTTTACATAGGTGGACAAAGCCGCTGTTAAGCTTTGGTCAGTCCTTCATCACATAATGAAATGCTCATGTATGAAGCAGAAAAGAGGGAAGGAAAAGAAATTTGCACCTAAACACCAGGTGTTGGAACTATAAATAGTATTTTTTTTTACATGGAACCTTATTCCTATGGGTCTTCAGGTTTTTTAATGAAAACGTGAAGCCTAGCAAGCATAGGCCTTGGCAGAATAAGTCACAGGTACACATTTTATTTTGTTCATGCATATTATCTATTTCAGTTTTTATTTCCTTCTCTCACTCTTTCCAAAACAAAACTAGGAAAGAAGTTCTAGTGTAAACAGTCAGTCATTATGCACATATTGAAGGGAGCAATTTATTAGCTTCAGTTGGAGATTAGAGGGGAAGGAGTAGGAAGGGGAAAAACAAATAGCCGAAACAGTTGCCTATGAAGCCTTGTTCTTACGTATTTTCCTGGGATTTGCTCCTGCCTTGTTCCCTTTTCCAGAGTTATAGCCTCATGTACACTGGGATGGGTGAGGATGAGTGCGGTTTTATGCAGTGAGAAATTCCTGTCATTTGCATAGGTCCAGCTCTGGAGGACTTGGTCCTTACTAGAGGCGAGTCTTGAGCTGGGATGTCTTATGGAGTTGCCTGTTGTGTTTTGCAGAACTAATTCCTTGTTTTCTTTTCTTTGCAGCTAGAACATATTCAGAAACACATATGGTATATGTAAGTAACATGTTTTAAATTCACTTTTGCATGCAATCAGTATTGGTCATGTTATGAAAGCTGATATGCTAGTGATGTTTGAAGAGAGAACAATGGAGTTTGAGAGCAGCTTTCACACAAGTGGAGAAAGGGGAAGAGACCAGAAAGGCATCTAATGTGATTTTTTTACCCTCTGCTACTAGTGTAACTTCATCTCTATAGCTTCAAGCTAGTAACTTTGTTTACAGTGACTAACAATTGTCTGAAATTAGATGTTCGGTCCGGCAACTTGCTGTTTTAAAAATATACCTAAAAATGACCATGACTAAAAAAAAAAATAACAGTCATATTTGGTTTGCTCTTCAAGTGATACAGAGAATCTCTTGTAATACCTTCTTGACAAGAAAGCTTTCACTTGTTCCTTTTTGGCATCCTGGTTTTTCTCTGAAGTAGAAACAAAAATGATTACATTGATAAGTAAGCACCGGTGAACAAGAGACTTTCTGTCCAAAATCTCTACTCCTTCACAGCAAGCTAAGAGGCTGCCTGTAACCTTGTAACCTGTTGATGTGAGAATGGCTCTGTGACTTGATTAAAAGCAGCAGTCTTGACAGTGAAGCAGGAGGTCTGTGAGAAAAGAATGCACCTGTCGAGTGGTTTGGGTATAAGGAAGATTGATGGCTTTTAGAAGTGACCTTGCACTCTGTGTATCCCTTACAGTATTTCAATAAACCTAAGTGAATAACATTTTTTGTTTATACTCATGATAACTTAATTAACCTGAGGATATTAAATAAGGAAATGATACTTTGATACATGCTTCTGGGTGTCAGCATACCTACACATTCCGTGGGTGGGTGATAAGGAAAGTTCTGCCTTCATAATCCTCCCCTCATTGCTCTTGGGAAATATTTGAGGATGATATGAACTGATATTTAAGGCTGTCACCAGGAAAAAAAAAACAACACCTTTGTTTTGATTTGTTTTGTTTTCTCTAAATCTATCTTATGGGCAGTGTTCACTTGCTGGCTTCACTGACTTCAATAGGACCCAAGGGCATTCAACAGTTTGTAGAATAACGTGTTATGTTCTTAGTTCACCTGAAATGGTTGTAGCACTCTGCCTGTGGCTTTTTCACGTTCTCTGCAGGTCCCAGGTAACATGGTACCTTCTAAAATCAGAGAAGGACTTGAGTCTTGTTTGCTGCAAGTTTTTTTTTTGTTTAGTTCTCGTGGATAAGTGTAGGAGAAATTGAGGGGGGATATCTCTAATTGTAAATCTGAATTAGCCCTCCTGTAATGTCTGACAAGAAATTCCAGAGGTAAAATCTGTTTATACCAGGCTAGACAGTTGGTCTCCTTTGTTTCTTCATTGAGTAAAATCAGCTGACTTCAGTTCCTCTGTGCCTTGATCAGAAGTGGATTAGGAAATAAAGTTAAATATCATTGATTACTTTTGTTGTTATTCTAACCATCCTTGAGATTTTTACCTCAAAGTTTTCACCAATCAGAAGATAGTATTCCCAGGCTCACATGCACAATTAGGCAGATATTTTTTATTGTAGACATAAACATTTTCATGTACTTCTTGATGAAGGTCAGATTCTCTGATGACTGGCACAGTGAACAGGCTTCTGCCCCAATGGAAATGGCATCTAATGCTGTTCTCATAAGTATAAACTGAATTTTGCAAAAGCTAGTTCCCTCTACACTCCCAGTACAGTCAATAAAGAGAGAGAAAGACTCCTTCAGAAGAATGTTCAGATTGCCTAAAGCAGAAACTCTGCTCAAAATAGCTTTTTAAATGAATCTCTCTCATTCTCTCTCTGCTGGCCATGGATTGACCTAAGGAAGTTAACCTCCTTTGGCTAAATTTAGTCTGTGAATAACCCTAGCACCTCCAAAACTCTACTACTTTCATCTGATAATGTTTCACAGCTTCTTTGCATTCATTTTGCCTGGAAATATTGATGCTGGCAAAGAAGGAGTGGTTACAAGTGTTTGACACTGTGGCTGTTTTGCTCGCATCTTTCATTTTTGCTTTATTTCATTTATAACTGCTATCCTATGTAAAGTCTTTACTCTGTCATACATAAGCTACTGACCTGGAGGTTGTACTCAGATCACGATAAGTCATTACATTTGATTCTTCAAATAAATATTCAGGATTTTGTGAAACTGTGGAAAAAATTAATTGCAGTCGCAGCAGACAGAAAGGTCTAGAAAGTTGAAGTAGTGATTCACAAGACTAAAAAAAAAAAGAGAAACCAAAGAGAAACCTTTCATCACCAACCTCCAGTTCTTCTTACTCTCCCACACAAATTAATTCAGTGAGGCTTTTTAAGCTTTTTTTAATTGAAATCATTTATTTTTACTTCAATCACAGGTTATCATAAATCAGCAAATAAAAACAGCAGGTGTTTTCGGTTTTTTTTTTAAATAAAACAATAAGGCAAGTAAATTAGCTGTTACGGTAAATACATGCTTCTGTAACACTGAGTTATTGCCCTAGTTGTGAAGATACCAAATTTACAAAAATCAGAAGAACAGTGATACCAGTGCTGCTTTACTTTGCTCTGATGTAAATGTGCATTTCAATGAGATTCACGAGAGAATTTCATGGAGAGACTGAAAAAGTCTGCCCTGTTCTGGAATCATATCCATTGTATGCACCATTCCTCACAAAAGAGGCAGGGTTTTAAAGCAGCAATTACATTCATGCAAGACTTTAAAAAATATGCGTGATTTGCAGTATTCATCGGGTGACATTGTTTGATGTCTATGTGGGTTGAAATGCAACAAATTTGTCACTCTCTACCAGACTGAGAATGGAACGGGCAATACAGGCATGCCAATCACAGCACAGACCTGGTGATTTTCATTTCCTGAAGCACCGAATGCATTGCCAGATGATGAGGCACCTCTTTGCAGATTTTTCTTGTCCCTGATGAGTAGGTGTGAATATTCTTGCCTATGTCTGAGGCTGACCAGGTGCCGGGCATGAGGAAAAGCCACTTTTCACTGCATAGAAGATAACAAGCTGTGCTCTCCAGAAATGGCACCCAAGCTGATGGATATAAAAGATGATTGCAGGTGATACTTGCTAAAGACTAGGACAGCTAGTAGGAAACCTGAATTTTCTGTGAATTTTCAAAAACTATAATTTCTTTTTAATCTCTCAAATTACCTTCAAGACCTCTGCTTTTAATGTAATAAATGATTAATGAAGTCAGTTCCTTCTAAAAATGATTTCCAGATCATTAGAAAACAAAACCACTCAGCTGCTGTCCAAAGGTATGTCCTGCAAGAATTTATCTTACTGACAAGGTCATCACTGGCTTTAGCTGTGCAAAGCTATGATCTAGTCTTTGCTTTTTACCTGCTGGGAGCTAAATCCTGACACACTCTGAGTAATAACCAGCTGTCAGAGTAGCTACCTCCTAAAGACAGTGCACTCACAGAATAAGACGTTTCTTGGGTTGGACAAGATTTCCCTATTTAGCTCTTAGATTTCAGGACCATGTCATCATTGCTCAAGATATAGAGACTTCTGAGAGGCAACAGAAGCTGTATTTTAGGAGCTGAGACCCTGAGCTTTTACGTGTGATATTACTTTATTTCCCTTCTGACCTACTCAAGAACAATCAGGGTTACATTTGAGTTGGAGCTGCTTATCCTGTGTAGATACCTGGAGAGCTTGCATCTGAGCCTAGAGAACTTTAGGCCTTGTGAGTAAGCTCAGAATTTGTGCTCACGTTATTTCTGCCAGTATTAAAAGGAAGTCTTTTGTCCAAACACAGTCCCATAAACATCAAACTGCCATTTAATGAAGTTTAGCTATTCCCAATTTCTGTTGTCCACCCTGGGAGCTTGGACCCTGCAGTCACATATTCACACCATGTAAAGGAAAGAGGGGACCTCACCCAAAGAATAGGAAAGCCTCAACATCACACAGACCATCACACCAAACTCAAATCTTTAGGTGGGTAGGGTTGACATAAGTTGCTCCTTGCCCAGTTAAACAAAAGCAAAGGATAGTCACAGTGCCTGAAATATATATTATTCAGTCTGTTAGAGATATCCTGACATCTTGTCCTGTTTCTTGTAGCAAGACCTTTTAATTTCAATGAATAATCAATATCTCCTGAGTCTGGTGAATGGAATGAGAGGATTATGAAGGAAGCCTGTGTTAACTACTTTTAGAAGAGTAATATGCTCTACCACTAATGGTATATTCCTAGGCTTGCCACTGACCTCAGGCATCACACTTGGGCCAGAATTTTTTTTTAAGAGATGCAGAGGTTGTCGTATTTTGGCATGTAAATAAAAAGCCTAGTTTTGCCCCAAATCATTTGAAGTTTGTCAAATGGGAACCTTGGCAACGAGATCTCTTAAGTCATGTTGAAAGTTTCCAAGTATGAAATGTCTGCAGTGCTTGTTGTAATCAGAACTGGTGAAACGAGGGTTTGTTCACAGCTTGTTCTTTGAAAGGGAATAATTCAGCTTGCACTTTTAAGCCTGATAGCCTGAGGTCTGGCCTGCTGATGAGACAGCATCTCTAAAATCATGCAGTGTTTTATAAATGTTTGGCATTAGGATGCTGAACAGCTGCTTAAATTATGAGGGCACTGGTAAGTGAGGTTCCTACTGCCTTTCTGACTGAATGCAGACATTTCTCATAAAAAGACCCAAATCCACAAGGTGCTGATCGCTCTCAGCCTTCATGGCAGTTTCTTCTGAAGAGAGTATCTGTCTGGTTGTGAGATCTGGTCTCTCAGTGGGGATTGAACAAGCTATTTCCATCTGTTGCTGCAGGCTGTGTTTCAGAATACAGGTTCATTTGTAACTCATGTTTCTTTTCTCTTCTTCTTTCCCTCCCCCACTTCTCTCTCTTATTTTCTTTTCTCTGCAGAGGGGGTAAGAATGAGCCAGAACCAGAGCAACCAATCCCTCGAAAGGTGCAGATTCGTTCTCTCCCTTCCTTGGAGGATATTGATCCAGACGTGTTAGATAGCATGCACTCGTTAGGCTGCTTCCGTGACCGAAATAAACTCTTACAGGACTTGTTGTCGGAAGAGTAAGCACTTGCTCAGACTTAATATCAGTTGGGTGTCCATGGGTTGGGATGCTTATTGACCTGGGAAAATGTGGAGATGGCTTTGATATGTCTGTGGCTGTGAGGGACCTGTATCAGTGCCTCACCCACCCTCTGACTGTCCAGTGGCCAGTGAAGTTCTGGGAGAAAGCAAGAGGCCACTGAGCCTTTCTTAACACTGTGTATCAGTGATGTGTTGCTGTCTCTTCTCTTGCTGCCAGATGTGGTGATTTCATGAAAAGATGGGCCATGCATTCTGAATGGAGAGGTATCAGTGCTGCTGTTTGTGTTGGATATGCCTTTGTTGGCAAATTGTTACTTATTTCAAGCTATGCCTGAGAGTTGGTGTGTTTCCTGATGTGCTATGAGGGATATATAGTGGAAAGAGCTCTTAGGGGCTCAGGAGACCTGTCTTGTTATCATTCTTGGTTTTGGACTTTGTGTGGATACATTACTTCACCTGTCATAGAATGATAGAATTGCTCGAGTTGGAAAGGACCTTCAAGATCATCAAGTCCAACTGCAACCTAACCATACTACCCTAAGTCTAACAACCCGCTCCTAAATCATGTCCCTGAGCACCACATCCAAACCATTTTTAAACTCATTCAGGGATGGTGAATCAACCACCTCCTTGGGGAATCTGTTCGAGTGATTAACAACCCTTTCTGTAAAGAATTTTTTCCTGATATCCAACCTAAACCTCCCCTGGTGCAACTTGAGGCCATTTCCCCTTGTTCTGTCACCTGTCACCAGTGAGAAGAGACCAACCCCACGCTCACTGCAATCACCTTTCAGGTATTTGAAGAGAGCAAAAGAATCCTGTGCCTCTACTCCAGATGTGTAATGGGGGAACTGTATTTCCTTCTCTCACAAGCTGCTTGTTGGAGACAGCAAGGTTCTCAAAAGCTTTGTGAATTACGCATCTAGCTTGCAGATACATGGCTATTTGCAGCTTATTTAGAATAACTGTAACTGAGGAGAAGGATTTGTTTACATATTGTTTCCTTTTTTTCTCTCTTCAAATTTAAAGATTTTTTTCCTTTTCTTTTTCAGAGAAAACCAAGAGAAAATGATTTATTTTCTTCTGCTTGACCGGAAGGAGAGGTATCCTAGTCATGAAGATGAGGATCTTCCCCCTAGAAATGAAATAGGTACCACAGATACGATCTCTGTCTCCATGAACCCATCTCAACTAGTTCTTCTTTGCCCTTGTTTTTCATATCCTCAAACCTGAAACAGTGTACACCATTGTCGGGAATCTGTGGCCAAAGGCGGGCAGATCTGTTTTGTGGTTAAACTCAAAGGCTTCATTTTTCAGGACGTATCTATCACAGCACAGAAACATCCTTGCTGGTCTTGAATGAAAAGTCTTAAAACATTTCATGCAGACCCACAAGCTGCCACTATGCAATTAGATGAGGTTTAGGAGCAGTGTAGTCTAGTGGTAGAATTTTCTAATTACTAATCTACATGCAGTGTTGCAGAAATGCTGCTTCTGGACTTCTATTAGTTAGACTGTACCATTCATTACATCTCTAAAGTTATGTGTGTACACATTCTCTGTTGGAAGAATGAATAATATCACTTACCTGTTTATAGTACATACATTACACTACCATATTTTTAGATTATCTTAAAAAGATTTTAAAAGTTTAATATGCAGTAAGATTATATATCTTGTAAAGCTCCTGTGATACCATTTTATTCCTGAAAAATTGTTTGTTAGTATTTTAGAATACTGCTGATCACCAAGGACTACATTAATATAGATAGACAACTGGAAAAATGCTCCCCTAAGGAGCTAACTATGTAAGTGACTCGTGCTGTGCATAGTGACAGAAGTTTAACCAATAAAGCGTTAGTCACGTCTATCAATAGCCCAAAATACCATTTTTATATAGTAGAGTTGTGATTTGTAGGTCTTGTATTTCACTCGTTTGAAGGCTAGTGGCAAAATGTTCTTTAACTGGAAAGCCTGTAATCTCCCAAACCTACAGGACAGTGGTGTATTAAAGTATAAGTTTGTTAATGCTCAATTGAATTATTACGTTATCAAAGTTCCAGGCTACTGGACCTGTAATTTTACAGGGAGATCTCATGTGTGGGGGATAAAAGAGAAATTCTGAGTCAACACAGTAGTTTTTTAAACTCTTACCTGGATGGAGCTGCAGAGAGCATGTTGGCAAGCATCTTCACAAAGATGGGTAAATGTGCTTGCCACAGGTGCTCCAGTCAAAAGTCCCTTGCTCAGTGCAATTTGTCATCTAGCACTTCACTCATCAGCTTTTGACTCACACAGATTATCCAGCAATGTAAAGACACCATCTTGTCTTAGAAATGCTACTGTGGTAAGAAAAGCAAGGTGACTAGAATCTTCATATCCAGCATGTAAGTGAATACACAGCTATGCCTTTAATGCATCACTTATATCTTTCTTCCACATGCCGAAGTATTTCATGCGTTGAACTGAAGTGTTGTTCTCCACTCCTGAATTTTTTTTGTACAAGAGATGATGATGTTCCCCATCAGGGAAACATTACTCTGAATGTATCATTGTGCTGCATCGGCACATTTTAGACTCTGAACATTATTCTTTGAGTGTTTGTTAGTTGTCTTCTGTGTTCCACAGGGGGTTTCCACCTCCTCTGCTCACAGCAGTATCTCTGAGAACATGGGGCAAGGTTTAATTAAGAGCAGTCATGCTTCTGATGAGTATCTCATCATTACCCATTAGCAATGGCTTTGCACAAACAGGGAAGAGTAGAGAAAAGGTAATGCATATAATATTAGCAGCTTGAAGAAGCCACATTCATGAGAGTTGTGCATTGCCTGAATTCTTGCCAAAAAAAAAAGTACATCTCATTATATTTTCCCTTTTCCTCCTTCTTTGCACATTAGAACCTGGAAGGGATGGATGTGGGTAGAAATAAAGATTTGGCCGCCTTAGACTAGCAGTTTCTCTTCTGGTATCTCTTTTGTGTGCTTCAGCTATGTAAAGCTTTCTCAAAGGGACAGAAGAGGGCCACCCTCACCATCTTGCAAGTCCAGTTCTAATTTCTTTAACTGAAAACAAGGAAATATGAAATTTCTCAATAAAATACATGCATGTCAATTGATGTCTCCTTGAGCAAAAGGCTTATGTGGAGTGGAGATTCTTAATAAATCAGAGTAAAGGAGATTTGTCAAGAATAGTCATATCAGGATGTAGTGCCTCATCCAAACTCAGAAACGGAACGTTTATTTCTTGCCTTTCAGATGAATGCTTTTATAACTGGATTATTACCTAGGCTCTTGCTCTGTAAAAATCCTTGAGAATGGCTCCACTTTTGTGATATGAAGTAAAAGGAAAATACATCTCCAGAACTATCACATATCTAGACTGGGAGTTGAATGTATTTTTTTGTTTCCCTGTGAAATATTTCCAGAGACTCAAGAACAGAAGTGTGTGCACTGAAGGTTTTCCTGTTTTTAATTCCTGTACTGCTGCTAAATGTCCAGCTGCTCTTATATGCCACCACTTTAGTCTTTATGGGAAGATGACTGTGTACTTTAGTATCTTTAGATTTGACAGTGATGACAGACTTGGTACTCTTTCTTACTTAAAGCCTTTAAAATATATATATACAATACTTGCCACCTTCAGCCATGTATAGTGTAGGTTTGTAGCCAATTTTAAAGAGGAATCAAATACCTCTATTGGAAACTCTACCACATTCGGTACAAACTTTTGGATATATTTTCCATCAAACCCTTGTGAATTGCTGTTGTTGAATTTATCGATGTGTTTCACCACCTTCTCCTTTTGCTTATTTCCTCTCTTTGATAGTTTAAAATACAGATTGGAAATCAATATCTTCCAGCATCTTGAGCAGCAAAGATTGATATAAAAGAATCATTTAGCTTGTTAGCAATATCCTTATCCTTCTTAATTGTCCTGTTGATTCCCGTATAGTCCTTCTGGCTACTATCCTTCTCTCAAGCTTTCTGTACAAAATACTTCTGTTCAAGTCTTTGGCTCATTCCTCTTCAAATTTCTTTTTATCTTGTTTTTACTGTCCACTTTTTATTTAGCCTAACCATCACTTTTGTATCACTTGGCTGAATTTCCATTTGGTAAAGTGTTTTGTTTTGAACATGCATGGATGAAATTGCCTTTAAAATTTTCTTCTCACATAGTGTTTCTCTTGCCATTTTCCTTCTTATTATTTAGACTCTATTATTAACTAATCTTGATGCAGTCTGAGCTTACTCATCTCCTTTTTTTTTGACTTTCTTCATCTTTGCTCTTCTTTGTTCTTTGTCATCATCTTCCTACTTCCTTTTTAAGCTACACTCTTCCCCTTTATAGCATCTGATATCCTTCTGCAAATCTTTGTATTAACTCTCCGTGCGGATAACAAACGATTTAATTCTGGTTATGTGTGTTACTCTTCTGTAGTCACACTTCTTATATTAACAGTTGTTCTATAGGATAGATCATCCCTTGTTCTTTGTACATGTTTGGAGAGCAGGAGTTTGAAATGCCTAACCTTTCACTTTTGACCACTTATGTGTGTGCAGCTGAAGTCTCCCAGTACAACTGCTTTGTTAGGTTTATCTCTCTCTGTTTTTCCTGTAACTTTATGCACCGTATGTTTTTCTTGCTAGTGTTTTCTAACACTTTTCTATTATTGAACACAGCTTGAAATGGAGTGAGATACAGCTATTCTTTTCTAACTCTTTTTTTAACAGAGTTATTACTATTAATACAAGTAATACATTGTATAGCCATGGGTTCAGTTGCTGTCACTGGCCCATTTGCATTTGGGCCATACTTGCTTGTGCTCATTGTTTTGAGAATAAGCCCTGCCTTGAAGGAATCACATTCTAAAAACCATGATGTAAGAAAAATAAGCAAATAGGCTGAGACTGAGGAGGGCAGGGTTGTAAAAATAATATAATCTGACTATGCAGTAGTGATAGAATTTTAGAAAGGAATCCTGGCAGAGAAAGAAGCCCTGGGGGCTGGACACTGTGAGCTTCTTTCTAACCGCAGAGGTGAAGGATGCTTTTTCTTAAAGTTAGTCTCTCTCCGATAAAATTAAAAATATATCTATAAATAGAAGCAGGGAACTCAAATAGTCCAACCAAAGCGAGGAAAATCTTTCCTTATTTATTTTTTTGCTTTCCTCCTTTTTATTATTTAGATGCCATCAGATATATTAGTAATAAAAGAACTGAGCAAGTCTGCATTTGGTTCCCTTTATCACCATGGAGGTGTGTATGGTTTGGCAAGTCACCTTGGAACACTTGCTGTCATGCAGTTTGGTATCTAAAGACTACTTTAAGAGCAATTTAGGTGCTTCTCAGAGCTGCAGCGATTGTTTGTCTGCACCTTTAGGAATGGAATGCCTTTAAGTATCTCATTCTTAAAGCTCAGTTTTCACTCAGCAAAGTGAAAGTAGCACTTCGATGCCTCATAGAAATGTTATACAATATAAAATATAAAGCACTTCAGTTACTATAACAGTAAAAGCTATATGATGACCTCTGAGATAAATTTCAGTAGCTTTCATCAGAGATTTATCTCAGGTAGTCCAGAATGTTTAATTTGTAATGCTGAAGGAGGAAATATATAACACAGCAGGGAAAACCTGAAATCTAATCCTAAAGATGCATGAAAGAGAGTATGTTTTCAGAGACAAATACGAGTCTGAATTTAGAGTATACTTATGTCCCTGTGTTACGTTTAATCTAGCTATCATGGACATGGAAGGAAAGCTGCAGAAACCTGAACACATATCTAGGATCCCTGGATGGCATACACTTTGGCTAACAGCTTCTGCTATAGCTATTGTGCTATTATCTTGTTATTACTGTTATCAGCTTTGTACGGTAATTTGTGCAGGCTGTGCTTTGGTCATACCTTTATTTTACAGTGCTCATACATTCAGCAGTAATACTCTTCCCCTCTGCAGATGGATTGCAACTTATGTCTTAATGCTTGTAGATGTGGAAGAGAGTGCAAATGTTCATCTCCAAGATAACTGTCTCTAGGGGAGGTGTGAGAGCGAGATTTTTGAGAGAGGATTTAGCCAACCTGTGTGAGGTAAGTCACAGCCGAATTCAGCTGACAGTGTTTTCTTTTCATAAAGATCCCCCCAGGAAGCGTGTGGACTCCCCAATGCTGAACAGGCATGGGAAGCGACGACCAGAAAGGAAGTCGATGGAGGTTCTCAGTGTGACAGATGGCGGCTCCCCAGTCCCTGCTCGCAGAGCTATTGAAATGGCACAACATGGACAGAGGTGGGTCCCTCCTTTACCTGGGAGCTGGGAGTCCCTCCTGTCTGGGTTCATTGCCCTCTTACATGTCATACGTGCAGAGGAGCTGTGGAGCCTTTCTATTCACAGCAGCACTCATAACAACTTCCAAGCACACTTACAGCATGATCTGTCAGCCAGCAGTGCTTATTCACACAGGAACAGAAGTCCTGCGAGGGACTTAAAATTTCTGTTCACTTGCAGCTATTGCTCAGGAAACTGCTATGTCCTCTGGGCAAAATTCATCTCACCTCATTTTAATAGTCCAAAATGTAGGGATTCAGTCTAAGCTAGGTACACAGGCTGTCACTGTAGGCACTGGGGACAGATGAAGTCTTTGGGAGATCTCGGATACGTGTCTGCTGTTCCAGCAATCTTAGATAGGATAAATTAAGCTATAGTTGTTCTTCTCTGTCTCCACAGCCTACGGCAGGAATCTAGATGATGATGCTTTTGGATGAGGTGCCTAGCTCTTAGGCACTTGAAGTTAAATGAGATAAACCTCACCCTCTGTGCTGTTAGAATAGCTGTTGTCCGGAAAGTCCTGTACAGGCATCTGTGGATACCTTTAAAATGTATTGTCAGAGCCAACATGCATCCGACCCACATAAATTACCACGTCTGTAAATTGATGAAATTTGTGTAATTTTAACTCTTTTCTCTCAGAGAAAGTGTTATCATTGTGGAGAGACAGCAGAAAAAAAAAAGGTGTTTCCTCAAGGCAGGTTCTGATGAAATAAGTCAACTGTGGAAGTTCACTTATGTGAACCATGGGAGTTGTTTCCTCAGTCACTATGTCTATCCTAAAGGAAGCACATGCATTTGGATTTAAACTTGTATAAATCAATCAGTATTAAAGAACACTTAACACTTCATGTATATCCATGCTGATGATGCTGTAACTTATATTTCAGCTTTATTACATGATTATTTTTGGTTAGCCATTAAGATCTACTCAAAATAAGCCTGATGTGCCTGCTCAGAAACTCCCTGTGCTGAGAACAGAGTGAAGAACGTGGAATAATTTCTGGTCCAGAGACCCCTAGAACTGCTAGAAAGTTTTGTTGGCAACTGTTAACAGTTCTATCTAAAGCGATTTTCAGGATCTTTCTAGGACTTATTTCAGACTGGACATGTGGTCTTGAGATAGACTGCCAGAAAGATTTGTCATTGTAGTGTAGGTTGGAAACCTGTCTTTGAGTGTATGGTTTGTTTTGATATTTAATGTTTGGGTTAAGGAAATGTTCAGGACAGTGTATACTCTTAAATGTTCCTGGTAGGCCTCAAAGTGATAAGGATGAACATAACACTGACAAACAGTTGCTCACTCCTTATTGAACTTTCTGTATTTAATCTAGTACCTGGTAGATGTACGAGCCATAAAGTGCCCAGAGATGAGCCAGACAGAGGTGAATCTCAAACCTGCCTGTGAGTCGTAGTACTCTGCAGCTGTTTGCAGTAACTGTCCAGCTGCGCAAAGCAAATAGGAAGTGGCGAGATGAACAATCGAAGATAATGATCCGGTCTTGTTCAGCCAGCCTAGAATGTGTTAGATTGATTCTGAGATTTTCTGAGGACTGAAATCTTCCATCTCTCAGCTTTGCCTTTGAATTCAGAAATGCTGAAGAAGCAAAACTGTGTCTCGATATACAAAGTATGTATTTTGCTTTTAAATATCTCACTTAATTCGGGATGAGAAAACACTGGAAGTCAAAGGCCTGAGATGAGTGCAGAGCACTGGAGGTACATATCCAGGTGACATGAGTAAGAAAGGGCTTTGGCTCTAAGGAGGAAGTAAAACCTTCCAGCCACAAAAGAGATACAGGGAAATGCATACCACACAGCACAGGGTTGGACATAAAGGTGTGATTAGGGGTGGAGGAAGGGATGTAATAACACCATGATTGATGATGATGAGCTTGGTAGTGCTTGTTTTGCAAGGGGTTGATGGGAAGATAGTGCTTTTCTCCATGTCTGAGCTTCCATAACTCATACCGTTCCACATCCACAAATGACAATGGCACATTTTGTGTTGCTGGCAGCACAGCCTTTTATAACGTGAACTGGCTTCATTAACAGACACCACTGCATAGGGATTGTCTGGGGACGATGCATTGCTGATGGGGCACCATCTGTCAGAGCAGTCAGTAACAAAAAGACAAGTGCCTTCCAACAAGACTGAAGGATTTTTAATGGCTAGCAGCATATTATTTTCTATGAAATGACCCACCGAGAGTGGATTTTACAGTGCTAGATCTTAGATCCCAGAAGTAGACGCTTTTTTAAAGAATGATGTTTTTTGGTCTGGATAGATGACTGTTCAGTGCTTTTATCCTATAATACTAGGAAGACTGGGAGGTGGACCGTGGAAACAGGCCCCCTGTTTAGACACAAATGACCAGTACAAACATCTGGGTACACAGAGCCATTGCTTCTTTCTTCAGCTAACCAGTGGGCAGACTCTTCTAACCATGGGCAGAACACACCCATGTGTCATGATTTAGTCCCATGTCCTCTTTCCCAGTAGTAAACAAATGTTTCGTTGCATAAAGGGGATTGATGTTATAACCTCTGATTTTATGTGTCTGTGTGATGAGCTGTGCATTTGGTGACCAAGTGGGGATTCTACAAGCATTTGGTCTGGGCTTGTTTAAGGGCACATCTTTCCATTGAGATTTGAAACTTGGCAGCTCTGAGCCATATAGGCTGAGAAAGTGTTAGGTGAAAAGCATAGACAATTATTGGCTCAGTTCTGAATAATGTATGAGAAGAATTTGATACTTTCTGGCACCTTGAAATATTTGTGCTGACCTCTCCAAGTGGTCTCCATTGGATCTTTGGCTGTGAATGACAAAATTAATGTGCACAAACACCTGATTCTTGGTTTCCCCTGCTAGTTGTCCACCTAGTTGCATCTTACTTGATTCTGCTTTTGTGATATTTTGTTGTATTGTCAAAAGAAAAGGGGTAGATTCTGAGCTTAGTTTAACACCAGCTAATTTGTCTCTTGGGCCAAAATCATACAGACAAAGGAGAATTCTGTGGGAACTAGAATCCTTTGGGAATATACCAGAAATCTTCAGCAGCTCTGCTGGAAACATCTGAAAACTGTTCTAAAATAGGCTTTATTCATTTTCTTCTGGTTATTGAAGTGCATAGCTTGCATGAAAGATCAGCTAACATTAGGAAGCAGTGTTCTGTGAAACAGTGAAGCATATCACCAGTGAAACATGTTATGGGGAGCTGCCCCTTTAGCAAAGCATAAGGGATTTTGCTTTTAGGCTTCAGGGATTCAAACCTGAGGTTATGGGGAAGAGAGTTGGGAGTAAGTGGTAAAGGGGCCCTATGGCCTAATTTGAACCCTTTCCCAGATCATGCTTAGTGTTGAGATCTTCTAGAGAAGTCTGAGTAATGCGTGCTTTTGCTATTTGTGCCTTCAGGCATGTTCTGTATGCCCTGGACAATGTGACAAAAGTAGATTGGGTTTTCAACTGGATAAAGAAGAGCAGGGTTTAGAAGTTTGTTTGGGGGAAGTCATCTTAGACTTCAGAAAACAAGGGGAGATAATGAACTTCAGCTGTGTGTAGGCCTAACCCATAGTTGTAAAGTAAAAGAAAATTTTCAGAGCATTGCTTAAAAAGGGGAGGATGGGTTGGGGGGGCTGGGTGTCCAGCATTGCTTCAGGTGACTCTCTTTTATAAATGTCCACACTAGTAACTCTGTTTTCTCGCTTTGTTCCTGCCATAGTAAAACAATGTTCAGTAAAAGCCTGGATATCTCTGAAGCCAATCCCAAATTCAACAAAGAAGAAAGGTATAAACACTGACGATATGTTCCTCTCCTCTACCTCACTGCTGAGACCTTAAAGATGCAGTACTTACCTTCTCTGTATGGGGACATAACTGTTCCCTCTTAGAGAGAAACAAAGAGAGTGGGATATTTACAGGCCCACACTACATATGGTTTTGTACAATGCCTTACATTTGAGGCTATCCCCAGTGCAGCCTATACTGTTTTCCCCACTAAAATGTTATCCTGTTGCTACTTCTAGTTCAGTTCTGCCATGAGTTAGGATGCCCAGGCTAGAAGATGTGTTTTCTAGAACTGCTTTGGGAAGGACTGAAGCATAAAACACTAGGAGAGTCAGGAGTGCTCCATTCACAGCATTAGGAACAGTAGTACAACCAAGTCAGCAAGAGCAATGGTAGGAAACTTTGGGAATCCTGACTGATAGGAGCAAAAAATTAAGTACCTCTAAGTAAGAGACAAACTCTTTAAGACTATCCTGGCTGCATCAGAGAACACGAGAGGAAAAGATAATTGAAAGAGGGGGCTTTTGGAGGATGATTCCAGTCTAGCAGTCTAACAGATGCAGAAGAGTAACAAGAAGTATGAATAGAGGCACAGTGGAAGACATACAGGCCGCTAGCTTTAGGGACTCATGTGGTCCATGAACGAAAAAAACCTTAGAATTACAAGGAAGTTGTTGGTGGACATAGAATTCCTAACATTTTGGTCTTGGAGGAGGAGGATTCTTCTCTAATGTCAAAAGCTGTCATCCCAATGGATAATTCTTTGTCGTAATGTAATGCTCATACATTTTGGACAAACACTCAGCTTATCCAAAATCAGCAGCTAAATATTTAGTGGTGAATTCCTTAAAGGAACCAACCTGAGGACTCAGCTAACCATTTTTCTTTCCATTCTTCCTTTAATAGCTTTTCTACTTAAAGATAAATGTGGCGTTTTAGCCAAGGAAGACTTATAGGAAGTAAGGACAATCTCTGTTTTGGCCTTTTGCAGTCTGAGTCCTTTGTGGGCAGTGTTTCAAATCTTGAACATGCCACAGTGAAGTTCAAATACAGCGCATTCACAAGATTGTCCCTCATGTATGTCAGGCACCTCCTTTAAAATGGCAACCAAGGTACAAAAATTGCATCCAAACCATTAGAAAACTCTTAAAGTATCAGAGCCATAAAGAAATAGTGTTTACATAGTCTTTAGTGGCTGTTTTCCTCAAACTGATACCATCAATGCGTTCCTCTCTCCGATTCCCCCTATATGTGAGTTCTACTCTTGAATGTGTGGCACTTCTTGCATTGACATTTAGTGTGAAACTACTCCAAAGATTAGCTCTTTCACAGTAATTAAAAGTTAGATCCAGTGAGAGAGATGCCTTTGCATTTGTGGTGTGAGAAGGGTCCTTCAAATGTCATCATCCCTCTGTACTTCTCTAGCAGCTGCTAGGCTGTGTTAGGAGCAGAGGAGATGACCCTTCAGTAGCCACTGGGGGAATTCCACATGTACAGGCATTTCATGTTCCCTCTCAAAGGTATTGTTTTTCAGAGTACAAGAGGAAAAGTGTAGGGCAGTCACAAGGATCACTCATGGTCCTCCTCACTGAAAGGCCAGGATGATCAGGATGATTTTTGGAAGATCACATTCACTGTTCTCTCACCTCCCTCCCCACTCTTAATAGTTAGGGTGAGGGACCTCAGTGGCGTGAAAATGAGAGGAACTGAATTCTGCATCTGTGCACAGCCGCAAGAAAGGAAGGGATAGGCAGTGAAGAGATCCCCAGCAAAATGAGGACGACTAATCCTGATGGCCATTAAATTTTTGTTGAGCATTCAATTATCCAACCTTATGATGTCTTTTTTAAAGGAATACTGCATCTTTAAGGGTCCCTTCCCTCTAGATGCACATGGTTGTCTTAGTAGCTGAGGCCACTGTCCCTTTCTTTTTCTTTCTTTCTGACTTTCACCCCCTCTTTCAGCGCTTCTCTTCTTCTGTATCTGGGTTGCTGCAGCTCCGTAGTTCACTTGCTTCAGTATTGTAGGGAATGCACATGTCTGCGCTTCTGGGTCTATTGTGTCCTGGGATTGTCAATTTTTTTTAAACCTCATTTGCCTCTTCCTTTTCCCTATTGTCAACTTGCTTTCCATTCTCTTTGTTAACCTCTTAAGTGCCTTCCCTGTTGGGAAAATGACTTGAAAGAAAAATGAATCAACTTTATGGCACCCATTCTATTTACATTTTAATATTCTGCATGTTTGGTTATGGGTGTATTTGCTGCATAAATATACACACACGTTCCATTATACAATGGGTGTCAATTTGTTCTTCTCAGTTACATCACTGAAGATAGATTAGTACTGGTACAATTGAGGACAGCATTTGTCCCTAAATATATACAATGTATATGTATTTGTATATATATGAGTTAGATCTTAACTAAATTTGCACTTCAGGCCAAAATACAAATAGAGTATCACTCAAGCACATGAAAAAGAACTTACTGTAATGCTTCTTTCCACTTCTCTATTGATGCGTAGCACAACAGCTTTTTCTTTCTATTCTAACTATGTTTTAATTTTAACTTTCCTCAAAACTGCCTTGTGTTGCCCAGCCCAGCATTTGCAATGTTCTTGTATTCGGAAGCATGGCTAGTTGCACTGAGCAGGAAACTGTGAAATCTACTGGGCATATATTAAATTTGGCATTTCTGTTGGTGACCGTCTTGTGGAAAATGGATTTTCCTCACCCAGCCAGAGGTAACTCTGGCAGCTTGGGAGCCTGTTACTGAAAATGGAGAGAGAGAGGGGAAAAAAGAGACAGAGATGAAAAAAGCACGGCATCTGACTTGAAAATGATTTGGTTTAATAACACACCAGATATTCTTTATTCCTAATTAATCTTTGTTAATCTGAAAAAGTGGTGACACTTTCCTGAGTTGACGTACCTGCACCCCTAAAAACTTGATAACCTGACTGTTCTTTCCTATTTTGTGTGCTTTGGTTACTGCTGAAAAAGAGAATCTTGAAGTTTTTGATTGTCCCTTGGCATCAAAGTCAGCATGTCAGAGATTCATTCTGCTTTTAAAGCTGCTGTTTCGGACTCTTTTCAGCACAGCATTGATTTATTCTCCATTCACATTTGAAAGATTTCCCTTGCAACCTTTAAGAGCCAGAGACTGAATTTATTTAAAATGAAAAATGAGATCCTGGAGCACAAGATGGCATCCACAGAGATAAGTGCTGGGTTGCTGAGCTGGTATGCTCTAGGTGATCTGAATTCCTGACTCTAAGACCATCATGACTAATAAGCCAGTATCAAAGCAGATTCACAGCTTGAGCTACAATCTTGTACCCTGGGCTCCCAAGCTGGCTCAGAAATGCATGCTTTAATAACCAATATGTTTCACAGTTCATTCATGGCAAAAAAAAGTACTTCTTACCAGGCCAGCTTGGGGGACAGAGGGACACTACACTGAGAAAAATGGGGACAAAAAGAACAATTTCCTTTATAACAGTCTGATATAACTGTGCCTTATGTCAGAGACAGAAAAGAAATTCAGCGTGAAGTCTGAACCCCGTTGCTCTGCTGACCGCTCTCATTGGGATTTGGCTGGAAAGGTTTTTCTACAGCCTTAGTATGTCCCTCTCCATATTCCCCAGTGCCAAAGTTGGATGTGTCTGCATTATTGTGAACAGGACGAAAGTTATTTACTAGTCAATGAAACTGTCCCCCTAGTGTTCCTGGTCTCTGAAGATGTAGGCACCTGTGGCAATAATTATGACCATGCAGTTCTCTGAACAGTATTTCACTCTGCTTTTCCTACTCTTCTCTCCACCTGCTTCCACATCCCTCTCTTTCTCTTTCTTTCTCTTTCCCTTCTCTCTTCATTTTCTCTTTCCGAGGATGGCGAGTGCTGATCCATTGGGGTAAGCTCTAGTTTTGGATTATTCCTGTTGCGGGACCTGTTATAACTTGTAGAGAAACTTTTCATTTGCACTTTACCAATACAGTACAGGTGGATATAGTTCAGAGAATGAGACTTTTCAGCAGGGAGAGAGAGAGAGATGTGGGAAGAAGCATTTTTGGTGCTTTTGTGTGTGTTTGTGTGCTTTTATGTTGGAGTTACACTCCATATAATTTAGTTCGGGGTTCTTTTTTTGTTCTCTTGTCCGTATGTTTCAATGTCTGTGGGCACACAGAACTAATCTCAGACACTGTGTAGGTACCGGAACACCTGAGCGTATCTCCCCCTTCTCTGTTTAGTGCCTTTTGTATCTTCTTGGTACATTTCAGTTAACTTTGATCCTAATTTATCCTTTTTTCTTTTTTTCTTTTTTTTTTTTTTAGATAAAGCTCAGTCCCATCTATGTTATTAAAAAAATACTGGGTATTTTCTCTCTTTTGAGTATAGGTTTTCTTAGGAGGTGAACAGATGGCCCTAGAGACATATATATTCAAAGCTCTTTATTTTCAGTTTTCCATAAAGAGGATATAGGTACAATTAGGAATGAAGTCCCACTTCGAATTAAATTTCCATTTATAAATACTTAACAGAAGGGGAATATTTATTAATAAATGAATTAATAAAAGTGTTGTAATAGATCACTACAGACTACAGTAAAAGCTTATGAGAAGCTACAAACTGAGAAAGCTAATTAGCACCAGTAACATTTACTTCTCATGTTTGTAACATGCTTTACTATTTATTAATTCTTTCTAAACCATTTATAAATGATTATGATATAGTATAATTTGGCTGGTTAAGGGTGATGGTGCTGCTTGACATCCATCACTGTCTTTGTGTGCTGGAAGCAAGAAGAGCTGTGTTATCAACACCTGCAGTCCCTTCCCTGTGCGTTTTGTAAAGGCTTCGTCTTCCCGAGGGTTATTACCATGAGTAGACCTTCTGACATAAGCAGAAGTATGTTAAGATGTTAAGGTTGGTACAGTTTGCACAGTTGGGACTGTAAGACAGAGTAGCATTAGAAGTAGTCTATTCTTATTCCCTGGATCAGCATCAGGAAGCCAAGAACTACAGTTTGTATTTTTTGGATGCCCAAGAGCAGAAATGATAAAGTGTTGTAATACACAGTGCCTGAATATCCACCGTTGCTTATTAATTTGGGTCATTTTCAGGGGTTTCATACCCCAAACTACTGTTTACGATTTTTTATTTTCACTTGAGTGATCAAGCAAAGAGGAGTATCAAATGCCACCCAATTTATGCTTTGAACAAACAAAAATTGGCTGGATATTTTGGCTATGCCTTTCAAAACTATGCACAGAATCAAACTAATTCAAAATTTTGAAGGCATTTCACCCAGGGGCACAATTCAAATGCATTACTGCACGCTGCATGCATGCTGCAGGCTCCCCTTCTTGGAAGCATGGCTCCAGCTTGACCAGCTAAAAGACTGTATTCAGCATCCTAGTAAAACTGTGCTATGAAAGCAAGTTCTGCTGGGACTGCAATAAGGTACCAAACTCACTTTTTATTGTAGGAAAAATTTCTGTGAGATGGTTATGGAAAGAGGAAACAAATGCCAAATCTGATCCTAGTGTTTAATGCTGGCTGCAAAGCCTATACACTCTACTGGTGTATACTAGCTGATGCACTGTTTAAAGCACCTGAAAATTAATCTGGGTGAAGGGCTATGTAGAGGTGCTCTGCACTGCACTATATGTGTGCTGTGGTTACCAGGTCAGCTGCTTTTTCTTCCTTCTTGTGCCTACACCTCAACAGTGTCAGGCTTCCGCCCTTTACTCTTAGAGCTCGCAAGAAGTGGCAGTTCTCTTAAACCACCTGGAAACTGGATTCCAGCTCCTTGGGTTTACCAGTAAGAGATCAACTCATTTAGCATAAATTGTGCCTCTCATGATAGCAGCTGACTAAAATGAGTAAAAAGTTACTTTAAAACAAAGGTCCTTATAATTGAAGTATCAAATAGATTGAATAAGGTATAAAGGCATTGCATATGCAAGCTACAGCCCGCACATGCACATTTCTTTTCAGTGCTTGGCCTCTTTCTTTCATAGCTCAGATGTCTCCTGCTTACTGTCTGTCTTTGAGATGGGAGGAATAGCCCACAAAGACTTCAGTGCCCACCTTATGTTTAGAGTGCTCTCTGTGGCTGCCCCTACCTACAGCTTGGGTCTAGATCCCTAGAGACTGATTTATTTTCATTTTCTCCCTCCATACTAGGCAAAGCAATTGTGTCACTTTGAATGGGCCTTGAGTCTCTTCTTGGGTCCTAAATGTGGCAGTTGTGTTTGAGGGAATGCTTTTTCTCTGAGCAACTGCATTAACTTTTCTGTTTGTTTTTTTTCAACAACTTTTTGATGGCTTCCATTGAGTTAATGCCCAAGTATACAGCAATGCAAATCGCAGGGCAAAATGAGTCACACACACTGTTCATACATTCCTAGTTTATTGTGTGTAGTAGTAAGCTATTGGAATAATTATAGATTTAATACTTCCAATGACATTTAATGCCTGTAGAGACTCTGAGGAGGTTACTCACTAATAGTTATTTCCCGCTAAATAAACTTAGTCTGTATCCTTAAAATGTAAAATGATTTCATATTTTTCTCCTTTTTCCACGTGTAAGATCATCCAGGGTCTGCTATACTAATGTGCTGCCTGTACAGCTTCATACCTTTATTTTCTGGTGAGGCGGATACAGATTTAAATTCTCTCTGTTCTTCCATTGCAGAATTTCAGCATAATGCAACCTTTTCATTACTTTCTTTTGGCCCTGTCCCAGTTCTGTCCACCTGACTCTGAGATACAGGAGCAGTGCATGTGTGTGTTTGTTTGTTTGTTTTAAAATGAATTCCAGTATTTCCCAATTAGGGTGATCTCGATGGGAGGAAAAATCTCTCATTTTTGCTTGCTAGCATTTTTGTAATGGAGTATAGAATCTGCTGCTGTTCTGAGTTTTTGTAGCCAGCTCGGAAACTGTGTCACATTTGTAAAGATAAATTCTGCAGGATTTATTAAATTGGAGAAGATGCAAGGAAGAACTTCTCAGTCTGGCTGTCATATTCCATATCAACATGTTCTTTTAAAGGGAAAAAGTTTTGATAATGTACAAGTCTCTTTTCACCCCAGCACTTAAAATTAACCTAGCATTCTTTAAACTCTTCCTACTGCTCCTCTATACATTTTCCAGTGTGGACAAACTAAGATTTGGTATAAGACCTAAGACCTACTTCTTATATATTTTTGCATGTAAATCAGCAACAGAAATAAAATTACTGAATGCATTTCTAGGAGGATATCACACTAACTCTCTCTTCTGTCCCCTACCTCAGGCTCCTAGGCTGGATGAAAACACAGTACACAACAACTCTTTTTTCAAATATTGCTTCCAATAAGGAACTGGGAGTTGGGAGGGCGGGACTGCCATGTTTTGTCCTCCATGTGTGTGATCATTTTTTTTTTAAATAGAAGGCAGTGGGGTTGGGAGGGGAGAATTCAGGACTTGGAAACATCTGATTGCAAAGAGGAAATAGCAGATTGGAACTTTTAAGCAAGTATCCTGGAATTCAGGTGAGTGTCAGGGAGGACCTTCCCACCATAATTAACTGTTGGTGGGAACATCTCCTAGTGGTAGTTAAACTCCTAAATAGGTGTTTAACTGCATCTCTGGGCACCTAAATGCCTCCCAAATCTTGTGCAAAGTAATTTATAGGCTTGTCTTGTAATTTATGGTGTGGAATAAGCTTTTGCTGATGACTCATGCAAGGAAGATTTTAACCAAATGGACTTCCCATATGCATGACACATCTGCGTTGCGCTCAGCTATTTCAGTTGTAGAACAGGCACACAAAGTAGCCTATTGAAAGCAGAGCAGACAGTTCTCCCTTTAAAGTTACTCTGCATAAACCTTTATGAGCGCCTCACATTACGATGGTGCAAATTTAAGTTGAATTAAATGCCAAGACTGAGCTTCTAGTTTTTGTCTGCCATACTGTCATGGACAGACTGTGGCAGTGTGCAAGGAGGGAGATTCTGCATAGAATTAGTGCCCCAGATTTTCATGGTGGAAATTCAGATTTAATCTGGCAAAAAAAAAAAAAAAAAAAAAAGCATGCCAAGTCTGGGCTTCTGAGTTTTACCTACCTGTGATGGACTAACTGGAAAGAGATAGAAGGAAAGTCATCAGTGAGTAGTTTCTGCAGAGGATACAGAGAGAATAAGATCTACCATTGTGTTCAGTTTTAACTTGCTCTTTCCCTGGAACTACCACCTGTTATGCAGTTCACGTATTTTTTAGTAATGCTAATACTCAAATTTCTTTAGGAATGCATTTCTGTGAGTCCATTTCAGAAACAGATATTTTGATTCTTCTGAAATAGATTAAAAAGTTCAGTAATCAGAGACAATTCATAGTCTAAATTTCTTTTATATTCCCTTATATATAAGTTGATACTATCTGACCCGTATCAGTTCTAAATATATGTGTATACGCATGCACACATGCAGCCTGCTTTCCAAGCATCTACAAGATTTTACCTTTTCACCTTCATTACCTGAAGGCAAGTAATTGCTTTCTTTGATCTTAGTATAGGTGAAACATTGGTAGATACGCTAAATTGGCATGTTACTTGGTGGTTGTTGACCAACTAGGTTCTTAGCCAAGTCCTCTGCTGTAAGGTGTTTCAGTTTTCAAGACAACTTCCTATTTAAAGCTACTGCTGGGGCTTACTCATTTTGAGTCATGTGGAGGTTTTTTTCGTAATGGGCAGCCCTCCTGGAAAGTTGTTCTGCTGAAATGTTTGTTCATTTGGCCTGCGCCCTTTCAGCATCTTTTAGTATAGCACGTTCATATGTTTTGTTGTCTGCACCTCACATTTTTCATAGATGGCCTTTGCTGGAGAGCATAAGAGCGTTAAAGGTGGCCTTGTCAGCAAGTAAAGCAGTTGATTCTCTATTGATTGGCTTTTTTTTTGAGGACGCGTGGGCTGTTATCCTGCTATTAGTGGAGTTATCGGTAACAGCAGAACTAGTTGTTCATAAACAAAACCTAGCTCGTTTAATGCAACAGCAGGAAATCTTACTGCGGAGCAGAGCTGTGAAATCCATCAGTGAGAAGCTGGAGGAGCTTGAGGCAGTGTGAACTTTGATTTTAATGGGAAGTCATTGCATAGGGAACAATTATGCATCTTGGTCCTGAAGACTTGCTTTTTTCCTTAATATTTGGAGGAAACCCTACCTTTTTGCCTCATACACACGGTGGCTTTCCATGTTGCTTGTGACAGAACATCTCATTCTGTGACCCCCAGCACCGTGCAGGAGAGATTGCTCAGCACCAGCATGCGTCTTGACAATCCTTTTTGAATTCAGCAGTTCAACTCGCAAAGGCCAGACACGGTAGTTTTCAAGTGCTTGATGGCCAAAAAGAAGGTAGCAACTCCTGTAGTGGAAGGGGATTATAGCTTCCTCCTTGAGCAGGCAGCATTTCTTAGAGTTTTGTTTTGAGAATGGGACAACTGTAAAATGTGACAATAGTGAGAGGAAAGAGTCGTGCTTTTCCAGTGACAGTCTCCCTCCTTCTCCTCACTTCATGCCTGTGCCTGCAGTGGCTGGTGTTCTGGGTTATCGCTTGTTTACGTTTTCTGAGGGCCTTTTTCTTATTGTGTCCATTCAGGTCTCGGTCAATCAGCGGAGCTTCATCTGGGCTCTCCACCAGTCCTCTCAGCAGTCCAAGGGTAAGTGGTGCTGCTTCAAGATCTGTTGGTCCAGTTCACTCACACATGCTTGATGCTTTTCAACATCTGTTGCTGCAGAGCCATGGCTCTTAGCTGGGATGTTTTGGTTTTCCTTGGCAGCTTGTAAATTTTCTTGAGTGGTGAAGGAAATGTTATCTACAAATCCAAGCAGAGAATTTACCATACGCTTTCCCTGCCCTATTAAAGGTACCTCAGGGATCTCACTGTTCCCCATGTCCTTTTTCAATCTCAGAAGTGCATTGAATAACACTGTTATGACTAAACACTGCTATTTCCAGCTGAGGTCTGTATATGACACGGTTTCAGACCAAATATCATAAACTGCTTCACAGCTACTTGCAATCAAGCCACAGCAGAGCATCAAGCCGTGCTGGCTACAATCAACTTAATTCAGTTTGCCACAGAGTAGCTTGGATTAGAAAGTCAAACAAAATCAGCTTCACAAATTTGAGGACCAGCAAAATTTAAAGGGAGAGTAAAAAGTAAACTAATTAAGGGTATCGTAAATCCCCAGTAAGGTGTATAATATAAAGACAATCAGGTGTAAGTTGATAGGCTAGTAAGGCTTCCAACTCCTTGCTTGATTGAACTGTTTTCTGAAACCTATTCTGAGTTCCTCTCAATGATTACCATGTTTTGCAACTGGCATAAATATATTTGCAGTCTCCTCTGTGTCTTTAATGTGCCAAAAACTGGAGAAGATCCATTTCCTTTCCTTCATTGTTTCTGCACCTCTTGATTAGCAGTGGAATGAAGCAGATATCTGAGAATTCTTATACCACTGCTGAATGTACTAAAAAAGAGCAAAAACAGTTATGTGCATAAAATAAGCATCCAGAGCTGCAAACCTTAGACCTGATCTCATTAATTGATCTCTTGGGATCAATTTCTGACATCTCAGTAGGACTACATCAAAGAATAAGGATGACAAGATCTGTTCCATAGTTGCTGTATCTTAACATTATTACTTAATAGGCAGTTGATTAAATAGTCTTCAAAGGGATTTAGCAGCCAGATGGCATTTTCCGCAGATCATAACCATTTTAAGGTAGGTCAGATTTGTGGCTTAAAAGGCAATGTTGGAATAAAAATTTCTTTTTAAGTCCCTACCTGTGTTCTAATAGCATCTTAGATTATTGAAAGAGAATATACTTTAAAAATCAAATGCACATTTCACTGTATGCACAGCTTAGGTAAAGTTCAATGAGAAATTGAATTCAGTGGCAACTAAGAGTTGTTAAATCTCGCGGGATCTTGCTAATGGTTTTCCCTCTTGCACCAGCTGAAAGACAGACCTGATCTTGTTCTCTGTTATGTTACTAGAAATGTGGTAATTAAGGGTGCCCATTCAGATTCATAATGGCTTAAGTGGGAGTTTAATTTGACTTATTTCTTTCAAATTTGTTCCTCAAATTGTCATACACGTATGATTTAAACAATGGCAAGGAAATATTTGCAAACAACAGTTTTTGACTTTTATCGGCTGAAGTCATTTGCAAATGATTAATAGTCAGATGCTGATAGTAACTTTCATGAATTAACCACTTTCTTCATCTTTTCCCTTTCCTTTCTTCATTGGTGATCAGTATGGACCAAAATGTCAAACTTGATTTTAACTTTACAATTCTAATAATAATACAAACATTTTGATGCAGCGATTTTCTTTTAATTTTAATGGCCTAACCCTAAGTTCTTCAAAGTCATTAGGAAGCTCTGACACAAACAATTTTAGACATTGCTTTAAATACATCTCTGCATTTTGTAAAACTGGCAGCATTGTGTTAATCGATCAGGCCCAGCAAGTAAACTTACTACTGCATGTATTTACCTGGCATTTGAGACAAGGTTGCATTTACATGGCATGTCTGAACATTGTCTGTCTAGAGCTTCTAGATGTTCAGAATGGATAATAATAACAATAATAAAGGTGACAAGTACTTCATGATAGTTAATAATTTGTAAAAAAAAAAAAAAAAAAAAAAAAAAAAAAAACAGAACGTGAATGCATACCAAAGGGGAAGAGCTTGTGTGGTAATGTCTATTTTTAAAATTCTGCAAGTACTTGTAATCTGGGGTGTTATCAGCAATATTTTGTAAGGACATTCATTTTGTTTTAAAAGTGATTTTACTTGCAACTGTGCCTTGAAAGGGCTTCTGTCTTCCCAAGTCTGTGTATTGCTGTTCTGACTCCTAATGAACGGTTTCCCAAAATGCCTGTAACATGTTTAAATGTTATTGTTTGGGAAAAAAAGATTCATAATCCCATTTTTGATAACTCAGTGATGGATTATGAACTTTGTCTTTTTCTTTTTTTTTTAAGTTGTATCTTACAAGCAGTGGTCCCTCCCTACCCTTTCACAGAATTGGGACCTAATGTCAAATCTTGCAGTAACTTTATGACAGAAATCTTGATTATCAAGCTGTCCTTCAACAGCATGAGGGATGTTGGAGGAAAAGCATAAAGACTGATGGGAAATATCATCTCTTCCCAGATAAATGAATTTTCCAGGCCTTTCTGAATTTTTTGCTATAGCTATTCACAAATAAGCACCGAGCTGAGATCACATTTTCCTCTCGGCACTGTGTGCTGTGAAACCCTGAGCAGATGCTGAGCAGCTTAACCGTCCAGGCCAGGGGAGGAGGCCAGATGCCAACATGGCATCACTTTCCCTTTCCTCCCTCCTTCTGCAAGGATGGCTGCAGCCGATGTGTGCCTTAGCCAGAGTCAGGGGCAAAGAGGAGGGACAGAGGTTCTGACCGGTGTGTGCAGTAAGCTCTGTGTATCGCCTACCGCTCCGTATGTATCACACACCTGTTTTGAGTTCCATCTCTCCACTGGGTTTGCACATGGGCACTTTGAGCTGAAAGGGGTGGTCCCATTCTTGGCATATCTCAATTTGTCTGTGGCTTCAGTGATTCTTCTTCCCCTTCCTCACCTCCCTAAGCATTGTGCTTCTCTCACTGCAGGGCGATCAGAACAATCCCAGAGAGATGACATTTCTCTCTTCTTTTTTCTTGATTACTTTCTTTCATTTTGTTTTTTACTTTTCCTTTGTTTTACTTTTCTTTCTGTTGTTTTCCTTTGCTGACACGTGGTTGGTTAATATGATGAAGCCTGTTATGACACTGTTGTTCTTGCTGCTGCCGCTGCTGCTGTTGTTGATGATGCCGTGTTCCCAGCTAACTGCATGTCTTTTTTTGTTTTTTGTTTGTTTGTTCGTTTTTGTTTCTTTGCAAAATCCCTCCCCCACTACCCTTTCACCTCCATCTCTTTTGTCTCCTTGTGACATGATGCACCTTTGTGACTCGGATGGATTTTATTCTGACTTTCCTTTCTCTGCTCGCCCGCTCTATGCGTATTTCACTGTTTTTGATGTGCATGGACACTCTGCGTCTGTCTCGTAGCCTATCAGAAAGTTCTTCATCCCCCCTCAGACCTCCGACCTCCCTTTCTCTCCCCGACCCCAAGTCTCCTTGGACCCTGATGCTTGTAGGAACGCCTCCAGGCCTGGACATGTACTCCAACCAAAGCCAGCACTTCAGCCCAACCCAAAGACGCAGACTTTGCCATCCAAGAGCAAATTGGCCGAAAAACCACTCCAGTCTACTAAATCCAACCCACTCCCCTCCAGCAATACCAGCGCGCCCTCTTCCCAGAACAGCCCTGTGCAGAATGCCCAGGGCCGCTCACCTGCTGCCGGCTTTAACCCACAGCTGGCTGTTCCTAAATTGCAGACCAACCCTATGTCTCCTGTTAGATTACTCCCTTCTAGTACTGACCCAAGCACCAAATCTATCCCCATCATACAGGTCACCCCTCACCCCTCTCCAAGGGGAAGTCCCCTCCCTACCCCCAAGGGGACACCTGTCCATACGCCAAAGGAGAGCCCAGCAGGCACACCCAACCCAACACCACCATCCAGCCCCAGCATTGGAGGAATGCCATGGAGGACACGGCTCAACTCAATCAAGAATAGTTTCCTGGGGTCTCCTCGTTTCCATCGCCGGAAATTGCAAGGTGAGTACTCTGTCCAGATGTACAGGGTGGGTCTGATTTGGGCAGCCATTCAGCAGCAAGTTAATATCTCTCTGTGGCTCTGCAAATTTCATGTGCCAAGAACTGAATACTGGTACAGCAAACGAGACTGATAGTGTCAGGCAGTGCTAGCCCAAAGTGTTTGTCAGCAGGCTCTGTAAATCCACTGCGCCTGCTCCAACAGCATCTCCTGATCCCTCTTCACACTCGAGTAGTACAGACCTTAATATCATTGACATCGTTCTTAGGACACAAGAACACTTTATCTTCAGCTCATCACTTATTTTGCCGGAAAACCTTGAGCTATGGTATTTCACCTATGCCTGTACTCTGCTGCCTCTCTGCAGCCATGGGCTGAGCCTTCTGCTGAAAAAAGACAGCCAGTGACAATAGGCTAAAATTGTCCTTCTGATATACAGCTTGTTTGATCTAGGTTAGTGGTTTTTTTTTTTACTGATTTTTGGTAATTGGTGTAAAAACTGCCTTAATACAATCTGCGTTTTCATTTCTGCTGGCCTGTTTTAGTTTCAAGAGTCTCTAGAGTGTTGAGATCAACAAAATTGTTTTCTTCATTCTCCAGGTAGCTTTTTGCATTCAGGCAAAGGGCACCCAAAGTCACATGCATTGTCCTAAGATATGATCAGCAGCCATCCCAATGCCAGGATCCTTTGGGAAAGCAGGATTACAGCCATGAAAGAGTTAGGTTTTGGACTGTGATTGTCAGGGGCATTGTCCCTGAGATGGCCAGAGAACTGCTGAGAATTGCAGCAGTGACTGAGCTTCAGTCAGATGGACCTTGAAGCAAATGGCCTGGTATGGGAGATTCATACATTTACACAGTGTTCTGAAAATTCCACAGGGATCTGTCATATTTGCAGTGACTGAAGGAATCTTTGCATAAAGCCCCATTGCATAAAGTGTGAGAATTGGCTCATGAAGTAGTAGTAAACAAGTTCTAAGGTAATCAGATTGGCATGATGTTTAGGGTTTTCTAGTGATTTAAGGAAGGGTAGAACAAGCCTTGAAACGCATCACTTTATTAGATACAATAATATAGAGGCACATGACCCATTCTAAATGTCAGAACTAGTCTGCAGAGGCGATGGGCAAATGAAAGGGGGTGCAATGTTGCAATTTTTTCATTGTTATAGAACCAGAAAAAACAAGGTGTGCTGATTCATTTATTTTCTTTCTCCCTTCCTCTCTTTGGCTGTGTGTGCATGGGCAGTACCTACACCAGAGGAAATGTCCAATTTAACCCCAGAATCATCCCCAGAGTAAGTAATTTAGCAGTACTGTACTTCTTTTCCACCACCTTACCACCTACCAATGTCATTTCCTTGCCTTAATGTCAGAGGGTGACTGTTTCTGCCCTGAATCAGTATCTGACTGTAGCCTGTTATACCGTGAGTGGGACAGAGATGTCAAAATAATCCCTCTGCTGAGGTCCTAAGATAAAATCTCTACCTCAGTAATGGCTGTGGGGTCAGCTGGTGATGAAACAGTGTCACGTTAACCACCTCATTTTTACTCATGGCTTGCTGAGTTTAGTAGTCTTGAAACATCTTCTTGTTCTCTTCTTTCATTTGGTTCTCAAGCACATCATTCTTGGGAATGGTCAATGGCTTATACTGGCACTAACTGTGCAGTAGAGGGTCTTTCTCTTAGCACATGTAAGTTTGCATCCTCAAGATAGCATGCAGAAGCCTCTGCTCAGATGATTCAGAGGAATCTTCGGCTGGGATATTAAGTGCAGTGTTAATTCTGGACAGCAACTCTGGGAGGTGGAGAAGCTGCTTCATATTCACCAGGCTTGTTCCTAAAAGCCCATGTACATTTCAACCATTTCATAGCACAAATGTGCGTCACTGCATGGCAGGTTTGGAAGTCCCTGCCAGAGAGTGCTGCTCCAAACACTTCCTAATATATGCAACAGATGCCAAATTATTCCTTTTTATTTTCACAGCTTGCGTTTGTGCACCCAATGCCCATAGGCTATCCCTGCCAACCAAGGCAATTTGGCCTTTCATCAAAATACTTGTGTGAAATATTCATGAGTCGTAGATGAAAATTGTGGGCCCGAAGTTTTTTAATTGGTGATAATGGTACTTTCCCCAGACCTGGCATGTAACTGATGTAGTATGTGCAATCTATTTCTAATGGTGCAGAATGGAGAGGGATAAAGACTACAGGAGAGGGAGAAATAAGGAGCAGTAAAGGATAGTAAAAGAAATCCAGGAAGAAAAAATTGAATAAATTGTATTTTCAACATTTTGGAGCATGTAGTAATAGAGAGGCATGAGAGAAATTCACAATATTAACACAACCTTACAGAATAAATACATTATACTCTCATGTCAATGATTTTTAAGGCTGTTAAAACAGAAAAATAACTGAATTAAGTTCCTTCCCTTTCTCTCCTCTCCTCTCACCTTTGCGCACGTATGTTGGTAGAAGTTCTGTGAATTTATTGCCTTCTCTACTTCGCACTCACCCTTTAAAAGCTGGTGAATGAAGTAGTGTAGTGCGTATCATTTGAGGCAGTTTGGATGCAAGTCAAGGCCTAGGGCCCTTTTTTCTTTTTCTGTGTAATTGCCAAATTAATGAGTTCAATTGGGCTGCACCCTCCAGTAAACGTAATAAAAGTCATAAAAAATAATGAACTGGATTTTATTTTAACAGTAGATATTTCGTTGCTCAGTGCCCACTTCCACATCTTGTTTTTTTTCTGCTATTTTTTTCCTTTCGGTAAGAAATAAGGTATCTTTATCAAGAGCGCTGTTGACCTCATGGCTTGAGCAATAAAAATACATGTCCTTGATCTAGTACAGCATTCTTCAATGACTGCCACTCATTTAACAAAATCTGATGTTTAGATAATATGCTTTGACATGTCTGGGTAGTGCTATTCTTTCTCATTTGAAAAAGTCCTAGAAAATGTGCTAGGGATGTCATTTAAAGAGACATAGCTCCAGCTGCTTTAGACATTCAAAGCTTCAGTTGCTTGATAGAAGTGCTGTTATTTGCGCCAAGCAGGTAGACTGACAGAGGTTATGGATCCATGCAATCAGAGTCAGAAAAAACAGTGAGGCAATGCAGTCAGACACTCCAAAAGTAGAAAACAGAACATTACAGCAGTCAGAAAGTTGGTGTGAAGTCATAAAATACTAGCCTGTATTTTCATACTAATCTATTTGATTTTTTTCATCAACTGGACACCTGATTGAATTCCCAAGAGTAAGTAATCTATGGACCCTGCCTCTCGCATGTCTTCTGTCTCCCTGCCCACTGGGAGGCCTGCCATCACAGGGAAAGGTTGTTTTCACTGTTTATAGCCTGATTTTGGAGGGTACCAGAGCATCTCATTCAGGTTGCTGAGGATCTTTGAATCATACCCGTTTTAATCCAAGTCAGTAGTACTTAGCACACCTTGAGAGGAGGGAAACCCTTATTGTATGGTTTTTCTCTGAAGTGGCTGCTTCTTCAGCAGACCTATTCTCTGTGCAGAAGCACAGCTAGTTCTGCCATTTTCAAGGAGAAAAGTGAGTTCATGCGTGCTCTGTCTTGATCCTGTTCATTCCAGAAAGAGGAGAGGCCGCTGACATCTATTCTGTCTCATGCACAAAATTATGTATTGAATTCTAGTGATTTACAAGCTGGAGGGTAACCCAGGCTATCAGTGAATGTTCCAGAGTCAGTGTTACTGGTGATAACCTTACTGAAGAAGAGAGCCCAGCTGCACTCTGTGGACTCCAGACCAAGTTTCCAAGCTGAACAGGAGGAAAACTTCTTCTGTTCTGAGGCCACACTCATTAAGAGACCTATAAATGAAGGCTCCGCAAAAACATTAGCAAAAATACAAATATGAAAAATAGTATTTTAAGATGGCAGATCTGCAATTAAATATTCATGTTTTTTCCAAGCTCATCTTCCAAGGAGCATGTGTGACATACATTGGGCCCCTGGAGTCCTGACAGCCAAGGCCTGTTCAGATTATGATAGATCCCAGCCTAAGACAAGCAGACATTTTAGATAGATAACCAGGTGCAAATTTACTAATGAGCATAGACCCTTTACATGCAGGGAGTTATTGCCCCAGTTCTCTGGGGGCTTGCGGAGTTGTTATGGTACGTGTGAGACACATGAGCTAATTAGTATGTAATTTCCTTTCACACTCTAACCCTGGCTCCTTAACGACCCATTTAAATGAGAGGCCCTTTCTCTTTACTGCTCTCCATGCTAATCTTTGGCTCACTGGTTTAGTTACATCTGCCTCTGAATATTTTAGGGAGTGACTTTTCCAGCCCACTTTAATTGAGTGGGGGCAGTGATTTACCAAATTGCAAATGAATCCTTTTGTACTCTTATCTCTGTAATGGGTGGACACAAATGATTATTTGCACAGCTGAGGTGTGGTGTTTCCGTGCTACTCTCTTGCCTCATGTCTGCCCTTCCTCATTCTGTGTCTTTGCTGCAGGAAGGGATTCTCCTAATAACTGTCTTATTAGCTCTTTGTTGGGGTGCACAGCAATCCTTTGTGCAGATGGCTCTCCTTTCCTGCATTCTGCAGTCTGTAGATTATCTTGTTCTGTTGAGTGGTGAAGATCTAAAAGTGAAACCCTATTGCTTGCCATGGCGTTATAAAACACCCAGTGGAGTGAAAAACATGTTCATGGCATCTCTAGCTTTTTCATACTAAATTTTTCTTTCCTAGAACATGACATGATCCCACATGACAGTGGGACACCCTCAGCACGTTTGCAGATGTCACCAAGCTGAGTGGTGCAGTTGATACGCTAGAGGGAAGGGATGCTATCCAGAGGAACTGGGACATGCTTGAGAGGTGGGCCCATGCCAACCTCATGAAGTTCAACAAGGCCAAGTGAAAGTCCTGCATCTAGCTGGGGCAATCTCAAGCACAGACACAGGTTAGGAGGAGAATGGTTTGAGAGCAATCCCAAGGAGAAGTTTTGGGGAATGTCAATTGATGAAAGATTCGACATGAGCCAGCAATGTGCGCTTGCAGCCCAGAAGGCCAACCGTATCCTGGGTTGCATCAAGAGAAGTGTGACCAGCAGGTCGAGGGAGGTGATTCTCACAGCTGACGGCATCTTCCTTCCCCTCAAAGCCTTAACTCTCAGAGGTGCTACCTCCAAGTTCTGAGTAGTTTCTCCCAATAACATACATGCCCCATTTTTCCTTTAGCTGATTTAACTTAAAAGCGAGTTTCAACAAAGTGCATCAAGAAGATGGAACAATAAGCAAAATCAAACATTTGCTGATATGATCACTGTGAAAAACAGAACAATTTGATTTTAAGGTGATACCACCATCTGATGCTGAAAGGAACGATGGAGTTGGACTGCTGTCAGTGGAAAGCCTGCGCAGTGTTTTGTGTGATGCTGAGATCTCTCTTAGTACTAAAAGTTCATTCTCTTGTAAGAAGGACAGAGTTTGTTTGTTATTAAACTCATGCTGAATGGGACTAATGAATGAAATAGTCTTTGTCCTGGCTCCATGGGTAGTAGTGGACTTCATTTGCAGGCAGATTGAAGGGCCAATGAAACCTAGAACTTCCTTTAAAAAGCGACCGTCAGCCCAAGAAGACGCCTTTGGGAATGGAGCTTTCCAAGTCCAGAAACACCAAAGAGGTTGAAATGGGCAGGAGTGAACTTAAACTGCTGTGCTAACAGCACCCACTATTGTCACAAAAACTGAGATCCCTGGAGGCATCTCAGAAACATGTCCACAGCTTTATGAGGGCTGCACCAAGAGCAACGCCTCCTATGTTATTATGTCAGCCCACGACATCAGAGGCAGATGTTGGTGGTATGGCAACAGAGGCTGAACCTTCCCACCGGCATTTCATTACATGTTGCCATCTGACAAATGGCAGCAGAGGGGCAGTCTGACAGAATGGTGTCTGATGTGGAAGTGTGTATGAAGCAATGAGGTGTCACTGAATTCCTCCACAAGGAAAAAATGACACCCATTGACACTAATTGATGTTTACTGAATGTTTATGGAGACCAAGCAGTGGAAGTGAGCAGTAAGGTGATGGGTGGTGCATTTCAGCAGTGGTGACAGCAACAGTGGGGCACCTCTGCTGATTCAGATTTTTACAAGTGTAGCACTTAGGCTCTTGTTCATCAGTGGTGAAAATGCATAGCTAATGGTGGTGACTGTGTTGAAAAACAGTGTTTTGTAGCTGAGAATTTTCTCTATCACATAGTGTTATTGTGCTCTTTGTATCTGTTGTAGTTTCCATGCAAATAAATAGGAGGCATTACTTTTAGAGAGATCTATGAGTATGGATATTATATGTGGCATATTAATTAGTGTATTGGCTTTATATAAAAATTACCATTGCTCCTGTCTTTCCATGGCTGGTCACACATATTGCAAGAGTTAACACTGTATGAATTGTTACTTAAACAGTTTTCACTAAGAGAGTGGGATTTTCTCAGACTCTGTGAGCCACCTGTTGTAGTAATATCATGACTGGAGTGTTACCAATAATTTCTTGTGCAGTTTTTTCTATTTTCTATATTTCTATATTTTTTTTCTATCTGGGAGGTATCTAAGAAGTAGTGCTCAGTATTCTAAACCATCTCTTTCTTTTTCATCACGTCAGGCTTGCCAAAAAATCCTGGTTTGGTAACTTCATTAATCTGGAGAAAGAAGAACAGATTTTTGTGGTCATTAAGGACAAACCACTAAGCTCCATTAAGGCTGATATTGTCCACGCTTTCCTGTCGGTAAGTCAGCCAAGCTGCCTGTTGGATGCATTGCTCACTGGTCAGATCCAGGACTCCCTGTGCCATGTACTGGGCAGGGTCTCTTCTCCTTCAAGGGCATCCTTTGAGCATTTGGCTTATGTGTCATGTTGATTCAGGCCTCCACTGTATTTTGTCTAAATTTCTAACTGTAGAAAATATTCTGTAAGATGAGAAAAGATTTCAGCCTTCTGAAAGGTAAAGTCTCCAGGTTGCCAGTGTTTGCAATTTCAGTGCAGTTGGAGCACACTGGTAGTACAGTATCAAGACAGTGATTTGTTGTTTTGTCACACTTCTCTTATGGTCACTATCTGTGCAAAAGACTTGACCTCCCTGGCTATGCTCTCCACCACTTTAATCAGACAAAAACCTGTCTCATGTCTGCATTTATTACTTTAGATCTTCTATCCTACACTTTAAGGCAGATAAAACAGTAATTTCCTCTGGTGACTGGAGTCTCTGTTGTTGCAGATACTCTTTATTTACAATCCGGGAAAGTCTGCTGTTTGAGCAGAGGAAAATGTTATTTTTTTTCCTACAGAAAGTCCTTATTCTCACCATCTGCAAGTACCAATAAGGAAAAAGTCAGTACAATAAATTTAATTTGAAAGATTCTTTAAATTCAAGGATTTTTGAAGCAAAACGAGACCTTTTTTTTTCCAGTGGAACTAAGAGAAGGCAGCTCAATTTCTTATGTTGTTTGTTGAATTGGTATTGTTTTCCACAAAATATTACTCTCCTTTTTAGTCTTTATGATGCCACAATGAATTTATTCCAGAAAAGAAAATACAGTCCTTTTAACTGTTCATACACAGTGCTGGCATACACAAAGTGTGTGCAGCATGCGTCAAGCATTCAATCATCAAACAATCCATCTCAGGTTGGTTTGAAGCAGCCATGTCCCTATACTGGTTTCATGCATTTAGCTGTGCTTGTGGGTTTAGCATGGTGTACACCACTGTTTCTATAGGTGATCCTGCACATACCCCCACATTTGTGGGGTGAGATGCAATGTGGTGTGCAAACTCTATGAATCATCTCTACAAATAACTTCTAATTAAATGTATTGTCACAGCCTAATAACTAAGTCCTTAAGGACACCTTAAAGAACTCATCTCTCATATTTCCTCCTAAATTAGAGGCCAGATTTCCAAATGTTTTGGGAGATTTTTTGAAAATTTTGTCCTTTGTGAAACAATAAATAAAATGTGAGGGTAAGTTAAATTTTGGCAGTATCTGTTATTGGTGCCTGTCTGAAAATTAGGCAGCTGTGAAATTCTACCATAGGTCTGATGATACAGATATTAGATGGCACCAGAAAGCTTCTGAAAATTGTTTTATGTATTGATAGGAGTAGTGGTTTAGGTAAGTACACGTATTGTCCCTGTGGATATTCCAGACACTTGTCTATGTGTCTTGCTCCTTGTCCTGATGTCTCTTTGATAGCATAGAATCACAAATTCAAGTCCAGAAGAAAAACCAGTAAATCTCACAAATTTTGCAATTGTTTCCTTTGTGCACTGGCTCTACTGTCTTCTACCAACCTGTTTCAGATTCCAAGCCTCAGTCACAGTGTCATCTCACAGACAAGTTTCCGTGCAGAATACAAGTCCACAGGAGGTCCTGCTGTCTTCCAGAAGCCAGTGAAGTTCCAGGTGGACATAACATACACAGAAGGGGGAGAAGCGCAGAAGGAGAATGGGATTTATTCTGTCACTTTCACACTCTTATCAGGTAACCATGGCAAAGCTGCAACATGGGTGCAAGTTGGCTTTGCCCTTGCTGATATGGAGGCCTGCAGAGATATTTCTGCTAGGGAAAAAAATGTAACTATCTTGACCCCAGAGGAAAATTCCAATAGTGGGCAACAGGAGGATATTGGGATCAAGAATGGCATTGGTAGCAATGGAAATGCTGGGAGGGCAAAAGATTCCCCAGAAGTGAAGTTGCCACCACCATAATTATTAGTAAAATTGCTGCTCTGTGCATCAGATATGAAATACTTCCCTGTACTACCTCCTTGCTTCACTCAAAAGTCTCAGTATCTCACCTGGGCACTATGGGGCAATGATTTCTCCCTTCTTACAGAAATACGTGATCTCTCTTTTTTTCCTGTCTCATCCCATGCCAGGCACAAAGGTTAAATTAAAATAAAAAAGAAAAAAAAATCCCCAGCCTTTTCTATCTTCACAAAATAAGCCATCTTTCCTTTTGTTGAGTCCAACACCCCAAAATTCATATTTACATTGGGACTTTATAATAGTTACTCAAAGTTGTGCCTTCAGCTGAAGCACAGCTATGCTGTCTGTACACTTATGGGGATGAGACTGACGGGAAGACGCTTGTGACTCTTTCCCTCCAGCTTGTGTTATACGAGGATTCAGTTCACGCTCCTCTCACAGCCATTTGTGCCTCTTCTCTCCTCACAGGTCCAAGCCGTCGTTTTAAGAGGGTAGTAGAAACCATTCAGGCACAGTTGTTAAGCACACATGACCAGCCTTCAGTGCAGCAGTTATCAGGTAAGTAGTTTCTACTGTTGAGCACCTTGCTTCAGAAGGGACAGGAAGACAAAGTGCCTCTCGGTACCAGGAGGCCGAGGGAGGCCATCCCTCTGATTACAGCAAGAACCTAGCTTCTGAAGACAGAGCAGTAATTTCCTGCACCCACCCTACTCCTCCCTCTCATTCCCACTCCAACGCTCCCAGTGCATTCCCCAGTTGAACAGCTTTTGCCCTCCTCCCGCCCAAAGAGCCATTTGCCCACTTCTCCATTAAAGGCTGCATTATCGATTGATATTCCAGAGTTTCTCAAGCTCCATAAGCTCCCAGAACAGGGACACAGTCTGGAAGATACCCAGTTTTCAAACTCTTCAGGCATGCATTAGAAACGTCCAACTTTAGAAGGTCACAGAAGAAGGTTAAGAGCTATTTTTAACTAGCCATTAACTACAGCGTTTTCAGATGGTCAGAAGGTGGCTAATACTTTCCAATAGTGTGGTCAAATTCTTGGCCCAGTACTGTGGGCCAGTCAAGCCATCAAGTCATATGCTAAGGTTCTGCAGAAGCTATATTTTATTGATTTTTAAAATAAGTTCCAATTTGTCGTGGTGGTAAAGAAAGGCTTACAACTGTGGCCCTGTGCAGTGACATCAATCTGAATCTGCAGGCAGCTTGAGGTGATAATACAGAAACTGGCCTCATCCCATCATTATGTAGCAAATGTTCACTCTGACAACTAGTGGTGGCACTAGGAAAAAAATCAGTGTTAGTTCTTCTATCCTTTAAAAAGACAGAACAAAGGAAGAAGGTGAAAATTGAAAACATAAGGAAGCTTAGACGTTGGAAATGCTTCAAGGAAGGAATAGTAGGGAGAAGCAGAAAGACCGTACAGATACGAGGAACAAATGGGAGCAAAGGAGAGAGTGGAGGCTGCAGGAAGAAGAGGCAAGAGGGGAGTGGGAAGAGTTTTCCCATTATATGGGAAAAGGTAGTATAAGTACATCGTATACGTAAGAGCCAAGTCACCTTTGTGTGAACCAGCCAAGACAAAATTGCAGAGTGAAGTCAGCATAGGATCATGCAGTTAAGTCTTAGATCTCCTTGGCTCGTTGCACATATGGGTTACATCCTTCTGGTCTAACAGTGTGGCTTTAACAACTGAAGATAAAGTCTAGAAGAGTGTGAGCTCACTATGTGACAGAAGAGTATGCTCAGATCAGGAAAGATTATTTTCCACTTTACTTTTGCCTTCCAGCACTATCTGACCTTCTGCATGCTGGATTGCAAGGGTGCCCAGCACATGGGTTATTCTGTTAGGAAACAGAAAAGGTGATGATATTAGAACTAAGGCTGAGTCCGATTTTTGCCATGTGAACTTTTGAAATAAAATAAAATTCAGGGAAGCAGACAGAATTTTCTACCAGCTCCTCCTCTTGGGAAATGCTGGGGCCCAGTGAGAATGAGGGCAATTAGATGAGAAAAAAATGTATTCTCTGGGTCTATCTCACATTACCCCTGATGTGTGAACAGTGTTCAACCATTCCTTGCCTCTTTGGGAAAGAACTGTGCCCTTACCCTCTATGAGGGAAAAACTGTTAAAAAAAGTAAACAGTGTGATCTCTCAGCTTCTTCACCCTTGAACATGCTAGCTACTGAGGCCATACAGAAAAACTTGGACTCTGTTGCACACTTGCACATGAAGCAGGATATCTCTATAAGGAAGTCATATTATAGCGTGAATAAAAACCATTCATCTGACTGAGACTCAGGCAGACATTTAGGGCAAACTGTGCTGTGAGAAATGCATCTGACTTACAGTTTTGCTCTGATCCTGCAATGGAGAAATTATATTATAGACACAGAGTCTCTTTCTACTGCCTAAAGCTACATTAGAGTAATTCATTCTAGCAGGGAAAATGCAGCCTGATCTTTAAAGACAGGGAAAGTATAACTCCACATGGAGTGTTAAGAACAAGAACTCTGTCATCCAGGTAGTTATCTAGACAAGGCAGCTCACAAGAGATATGGTGCCAGACTCTCCCGTATCGATCATCTACCCTGATCAGCAAGATGCATTTCTCTTGAAGAAAAGAGAAATAATTTAACCTGAAAATTTTAGTTTGGAGAAGAATCCAAGAAAAGAGAGAAAGGGAGTGAGATTATTACTGTGGAAAAGACAACCTGTGCTTCAAAGTAGGGAGGTCCCATGATTCACATTCTCATCCAAAGTGAAAGAGAAAATAAATGGATAAAGGAACTGCAAAGAGGTCATGTTCAGCACCTTGGGTGAACAACCACAAGCTGGGTGGCTGTGGTTGGATAAGTCTGTGCAGGGCTTCCTAGAAATTGCCGTGTAATTGCTCAGCATTTCTTATTCGTGTAGAAACAAGACAAATTCTTCTCCATTTCTCTTCTTTTCCCACATTCCCAGCCCTGAACATCTCACTGGAATTAAGGTGGCTGGACTCCTATTCAAGTTCATGTTTTGAGGATGCTCTGTAGGCAGTCCCCTGCTGGAGCAGAGCAAGCTCGTGGTTCACTTTGACTCTCCTCCTCCATGGCTTTGAGGACATTGCTGGCTCTGACCAGCAATGCTGACTCGTTTGTTCCCCTGCCAGTGCACTGGAGATTTTCCTAGCTCACTGTGCACAGACATACCCTCAGTGCAGTTGTCTCTCCTGCCTTTTTGGTTCAGGTGCCTTTGCATGCGGGATGATGAAAGCTACCTGTGAAAGGAGCATGCATGTAAGGTGAGACCTGCAGAAGGAGAAGACAAATGAAAACAGGGTGAGATAGAATAGTGAGGCCTAGTAAGCGTACGGCACTGACAGTCATTCTCTCTCCTGCTCCTCTTTGATCTGTTATGCAGCATGCCAGCCCACTAAGCCGGCTTGCCTGGGTTTCAGAACACACTTTCCTCTTTCTCATTTCCTCCAACTCACAACAGTGTTTGTAGATGTCATGTTGCCCATGCATCTGTGTGTGTGTATGTGAGTGTGTACACATACGTACCTGATTTAGGCAGATGTGTTTCTATGTTGCACTTAAGCACCCAGTAATCTCCCTTCCCTATGGATATCCCTGCATTCACTTCCATTTTCCCCTCCTAAAACTGACTGTGCTTATTTCTTCTGACATATTCTGAAGCAGGAAAACAGCTTCCCTCCCTTGCTGGAATAAATGTGTAAATAAATGCAATCTATCCCACGTGCTAATCTAATACTTTTTAAAGCTACTGTCCAGTTGGCCAAATTTAGTGCAACATATCAGCCTTCTACCTTGATGCTTCAGGACATGAGATCTTTTGCAGTGTAAGTGCTGAAAGGGCCTGCAGACTTATGACTGGCATAGAACAAGTAGATAGACACTCTGTCCAGGAGCCCCATACTCGGAATCTGCTCTTAGGTAATCCCCGGGCAGGACTGCCCTTTGGTGGAAAAAAGAGGGCTCTTTGGAAGGAAAAAAATCACAGATTTTTGCCTTTGTTTCAGCCCAGTACACTTTCCATTAAATCGTAATTTGTTTTCCTCCACAACGCCTTTGCACAAAAGAGCAATAGAAACAGCTGGTGAATGGGGACACGCAGAAGCCATCCGTGTTCATTCACAGGTTATCAATTTTTATTTTCTTAATATTTTCTTGCCTTTTTAGGCTTTGCTTTTAGGTGTGGGGTGCTGCTTATCCCAACTTTTAACCCATTTTCCCATGTTTTAGGCAACCAGCAGTGCTGAAATGCCTCTATAACTTCTTTGTAGAAGGTTTTCTGCTTTATTATATTTCTTGGCTTCATGTCAGATTTTAACCATCAGCATTTCAAAGTTCGGAGCTTCTCGGTGTTACCGCTGGAAGTGCCTTTCATCAACATGAACAATTGTTTAGAGACCACATCCAGCCTCAAAATAGGGCAGTGCAAATTCTTTCTGATGGCATGTATCTTCTGTATATGCCCCTGAGCTCTCTTACTGTGCTAGTGTATGTCTCAAAGAGAAAAAAAAAAGACGTTCAGGTGACTCAAAAAGCTTTGCTGGAGATTTTTACTTTCTGGGTGTTCATCTTTGTGGCTCACAAGTGCTGTGGGTTGCCAAATAGCTACCAAAATAATTAGTAAGAAATGGTTTCCAAGTCTGCAAAGGATTTTTTATCATAAAGACAGAAAAAGGGAATGTATAAATGCCAGTATGGAACTGGACTGCCATTCAGTTTTATCTGGGGCTCGTCCAGGTCCCAGCTTAATCTTGTTTTCTGCATTCCTTCATGTCTTAACCGCTCTCATAGTGTCTGGGGCAGCACTTTGTCTTGCTCTCATAATTCCCACCTATAAAAGGCACTGTGTAATGCCTGATTGGTTTGGTAGAGCACTGGTTTATTTTGCTAAACAACTTCATTATTATTATTGGACAGACCTCACTACAATTAACTGAGTAATCCTGAAATAAAACATAGAAAAGGAAGTCCAAGCACTCCAGAGTTGCATTAGAAGAACTGTGCATTTCAAGTAGGCACCCAAACAGTGGGAAATTCCAACCTAGGTGGTAACTGCTTTGGACCAGAGGAACTGGTGGCTCCCTCGACATCGTTGCCTTTAATGGAAATGATTACTGGGGACTGTGAGCATGTGGCAGGGCATGCTCAGTGCTTTGCTGGGACCTAGCCCTGCAATTGGAGATCTCAGGAGAGCAGTTGTTTGTGTGAGATTTCCTGGGCTGGGACAAGTCACTGTCCCAGAGATGTCAGAAGCATCACAAACCAGTCTGTGTTTGATTGTGAAATTTGTGAGGGATAGAAATACAAATTACAGAACAAAAAGAAAATCAGGAAAGAAAATCTGGCAGAACTCTAGGGTTTTATAATGGATTCAGAGCTTGTTTGACCTTTTCATGTTCCAGTAAGGAAGGTCTTATTTTAACCAAATCATTTATCATCTGTTAATGAACTGAACTGGTTGTCATTTATGAAAGAGTCTTGGTAAAAACTGAAGCATGAGTGACTGCCAGCAATTCCTGTGAAACAAGGAATTGCCTTATCATCAGATGGATTGAGTTCTGGCGCTGCCATCCTGCTTTAATTAAAAAATTAAACAGCATACATTAAAAATGGAGTTCCATGACCCATCAGTGCTTCTCAGGGAGCTAAATGCCTTTGGACCTTGACATCATTCACCTCACGTAATACCTTGATCCCACAGATACTGGGTTGTTACCCATGAGCAGAAGCCTGCTGCCAAGAATCTAAAGCTTCCTAATAAGAACGAAAATTCTGCTTTAAAATTACGAAACGTTTTGTCATATAGAATATTTATTAAAGCAGATGTTACAAGATGATGGAAATTAAAGAGGTATTAAAGTAATTATTGTTAGAAATAAGCTAAAGGCATATTAACTCTGTTAGTCTCTCAGGAGATGTGGTATTAGCTGCTGTTTCTAGCGTGCTCATGTTTGCTCTTCTTTACGAATGGGGAAAAAACAGCTGATCATGTATTGGGAAGACATTACAAATAGAAATAAATTGCTGTGCATTTCTTTGGAGTGGCCATGCCAATACTGAGAGCACAAATTCTAGTTGAGCATTAACATCCTAAGAAAGAAAAATTAAAGGTCTTGTTAGTTGCCCTTTGATATTTCTTTTGGTCTCATATTTCAAAAGAGTTTTTATGTTTTTTTTCTGTCCATCAGAAACAATTCTACAACCTACAAGATTAGTGTTTTAGTAACAACATGGGGTACAGATCCCAAGATGTTACGTTATCAAAAAGCCTATGTTACAGTCCTCCTTTTTCTGTTGTAGATCTGTCTGTGTGTATTCTAATCACACAATTAATGTATGTAGACCTGTTTCGCAACTAGCTTTAAATGAAATACTGAAAAGAGCTATGCTGACTGCAGTTGACTTAGGAAAAAAAAAAAAAAAAAGAAGATTCTGAAGTGTTAGCTTAGGGAGGGATGATTATGTTAAAAATTCACAAATAAAAAGAAATACCAATTTTAGGAGAATCTTAGTAAACTGGCTGCAATATTTACCTGTTCTGACATTTTCTAAATATTACCATTCTTGTTTCTAGACTGCTAGCTCCTGTGGGGTCAGTCTGGACACACTAGAGGGAAAAATTCCGGATACTAGGAGTAAGAAACAGTCTTTCAGTCATACTTGAGACTTTCCTTGCTCTTAAGGTGTTTTTCTGTGCTCTTTCAAAGCACAGGTTGTGCTGACAACTGGGTGACTGCTCTGAGCTCTGCCATTATAGATCTGTATTTATTGCAGCTGAGAGTAGTTGACTCAGAGTTGGACAGGAAGTACTACAAGGCATCAGATGACTGACTTCAAGTTACTAAAGAAGAAAACAATACGAGCTTGTGGTTGTGACTCCTTGTCATTGACTCAGTCAGCGGCTGTAGGCACTTCTTAAACCTGCAAGGATGTTCAGTGAGAAATGTTTTTTAGGAGCTTAACTTGATTTCTACTCTGTCAGAACATCCAGTGACCGGTGAACTCCCAGCCTATCTGACACCTTGTTCCACATTTTGAATCCTCACTTCTCCTTCACCTCCGTCTGCTTTCCCTTGCCTCTTTCAGTCTTGTGCCTTTCTGGGAGCCCTTCCATGGGTTTCATCTCCCATTCAGCTCTGCCAGCCTGCCTCCAACCTTGGTGATGTAGCATCTCCTCAGGTGCTTTTAGTATACCACTGTGACCAGGCACCTGTCCTCTCTCCTCCTTGCATTCCCAGGTGATAATATGAGCACAGGCCTGGCACCATTAGAAAACACATCCATGCTCTTCTAGCATGGATTCAGCATGCCCAGGCATATCCAGCACCCCTTCCTCCCCTTTTCAAATAACTTTTCTGTGGAAATGAATGCTGGAAGTTGTCCTACCCTCTCTCATGCAGACTGTTTAGCAGATAGAGAATAGTTAGAGCTTCCTGGCAGTCAGGGATTTGGGAAGTACGTGCGCATGTTTCCAAGAAACCTATTTCTTCTAATACCTGGGCACTTATTTAGAGGCCGGGCAGGAGGAGACCCAAAACTGAAATGAGTGTAGTAACTGGTGCCTGATGGCTCCTCGGCAAGTGCCCAGCACTCAGAAACACAGCAATGAGTTCCCACTGCTAGGGCACCCTGGCTGACAGTGGCAGATCTTGCTTGGCTGCATGTTCTGCAGGAAAGTGGCCAGCAGGGCTGGTTCTCTCTGCATTAAAGCTTACATGTACAGCTCCTTCTGCTTATTGCACCTGAGTTAAAAGCACTCAGAGGCTGTGGCAACAGGAGCTAAGCGCAAAGTGGACAATAATGTCTTGGAGCCAGATTCTGATACCCTATATGGAAGTAATTCTGTTGCCTGTGAGTAGTGCCATTGGAAGCAAGAAGAGTACAAGTCTACGTGTGAATGATAGAGGCAGAATTGTGCTGAGGACTTGGGTACTGAGGGTCTAAAAGATGTTTTTGAGTTATGTAAGTAGCCACCTGTTCATGTCCAGTAGCACAATGCTGCATTTTCTCCCACCCTCAAACTTTCGATGCACATAGATCAGCTGGCTGGACATTGCCTGTGTGCTGCAGAATAACCTGCAAAACCGTCCAGGGGAAAGAACGTACTTCAAGTCTTTTAGTTTGTTAGCATAATGGTAGAATGCTTCTGGTGTCTCCTAAATACTCATAGCTATGATAAAGAGGTAGATTGAAGCAGCAGGACGGAGGCAAGATCCACTCCCAGTCCTATGGCCAGGTGTGCACAGGCATAAAGTGGGTGGCAGAATTTGGTTTCTGTTGTGTAAAGTCCAAGATGTGTATGTTTCCTGCTTCAGGTAATAATGTGCTAAGTTACTACTTTATGCACAGAGGTATGGAAACCTTTTTTTATGTTTTTCCCTCCCTCCCTCCTCTTTCCATTCTATGATCTAGACACCACTAACTGTATGGAGTTGATGACTGGCAGACTTTCCAAATGTGGTAAGAACTACCTTCCCTTCTGCCTTTTCTCCTTCCCCAGCCCCTGCTGAGCAACATAATAATGCACCGCCCTGTCCCATTCACCTCTTCACCTTCCTTATCCCTGCTCTCCCACGCTCTTTTCAAGACTACCCAAAATGTAACAGCCCACAATGTCCTTCTCTTACCCGGTGGACACAAGCATATACCCCTTACTCTGATCCTCCCCATCCATGCACAAGATGCACAGGCTCCACCACGGCTTTCCCCTTCATAGCACAAGTGTGTGGTGTTGCACTTCAGATTCCCTCCCTCACTGTCACCCAGACCAGTGATTTTCTTTTCCTTTTTTTTTTTTTTTTTTTNTTTTTTTTTTTTTTTTTTTTTTTTTTTGGTTATTATTGATGTTGTTGCTGCCTTTGATTCATAATTCTTCAGTCCCTTTTCAGTAGCGAAGCTGAATGCTGCCCTGCTAGCTGCTGTCTCCCTTGGTTTCCTTCAATATATTGAGACAGAATTGCTCTGTTATTTAATGCCCTTTTGCATCCACTCCCTTCTTCGCCATGTATCCTTAGGGTAAGATCCTTTTAAATCTTCCATGAAATGCACTGCATATTATCTACCAGACATTTAGCTGGACATTTAACTGTCATAGTTCCAGTCTGGTCTTGGGGAACTGTGTTGTGTTTCTAGCTGAAGGATAGAGAACGTTTAGGAGATTCAGAATTAAGTTGGGAATGAGAAAAAAAAAAATGGAATTTTCTGCAAAACCTGCATCTCAACTTGCTTGGGGTTCCATGAATTTTGGTTAACTTGTCTCTTGCCTTCCTTCTCCTCAGTGCACACATGGACTATATTCTTTCTTTCTTTACCTGTGACCCTACTGACTCCTCCAAATACAATCATGGAAATACCCAAATGCTTTAAGTTAGGGTATTTTTTTTTTTCTTTTTACTTCTATCTTGTACGGAAAGATTTTGTACAAGAGAAAGCTGTTCTCATAAGGCTTCCATTCTGGTAACTAGGTTGAATTCAAACATCTCTGTGAAAGGGAACACAAGCTGTTGAGGAAGTGATCACTGAGTTGGTACTGCTCTCCAGCTGGACCTGTGACTCCCGCGTCATCTCTTTGTAAACTGAGGGAAGATCTTCTGGAGTAGTTCCACAGTCAAGTTGTCACAGTGGAGATAAGATTAGGTTTATGCATGTGTGACTGAGAGCAGAAATTGTTCTGTATTTCAGATGATCTCTTTTCCTTAGAGGGCAGCTTTGCTGGTATTCTTTTTTCCCCATTTCTCAGAGAAGAGCTCATTAGATTTCTTATTTGAGTTTTCTGGCTTACTCTATTTCTGATCTCTTCATGAAGACTCACTTAACTGACAGCCAGACCTCCCGCCTCATCTTGATGGCATCTGATAGCAAATCTCTCTTCATCCTCAAGCCTTTCTTTCTTGCCTGGATCTGACAACCACATCATATGAAAATATTGAAATGCTGATTCTGCTGATTCCTTGCAAGTTAATCAAGCTACACAGATAACCAGCCAGCCCTCTGCACTCTCTAGATAGAGCATTACTGTTCATTCCCAGCTTAGGTACTCCAGCTGTCGCAGTGTCAGCATCCATCCAGCCAAGACAACAGTTTTAACCCTAGCAAAGACAACAAGGTGAAAGCCAGAAGGGAGACTGTTCTGTGGCAACTACAGCATGAATAGAGCATGTACGTAGATCTAGAGAAAAGAAAGGAAGGGCTGTTGAGGTTTAATGGAGCTGCTTCCTTTGAATCAAATTCCTTTTGGTGTGTTCATAAAAAATAGAAGTAGTGGTGACATTCACTGTGCTGAATTCTGCCCTTCTCTATGTGTGAAGAGCTGTTTCATGTGCAGGAGAGCTCATCCAACATTTAGTCAGGGGAGTAAAGGGGAATGGTGTGGGATTTAGCCTAGTATTGGCAAACTATCCTCTGTGGCTTTGAGGACAGGCATAGTCCTGTGGAGTTGGCACAGTGTTCATACAGAAACAGCCAATAGTGTAAGAAAAACTATGCTGAGCATTTTTGTGACGTTATCGTTGTTCCACATTCTGAGAATGAGCATAAAAGGGCATTTTTGCAAGAGTTAACACTGGAGCAGGAAGAGCAAATCAGATGTTTTATGCCAGGCTTAGCTATGTGAAAGCTGTGGTGGGAATGAGGAATATCTCTTCACTCAATATAAACCATTACAATTAACAGCAAGGCAAATTTATTTAGCCCTTTAAATATTATCTTGTCTTCTGCTAGCAGTCACCATCAATCTGAGAAGTGATTTTGCATACAGCCATTAGCATTGAAAAACAGTTGTTTTTGAACAGCAGAGGTATGTCATAGGAGCTGCCAATGTCCAAATGACATAGCTGCTGTTATCTCAGTCCTATTTGTGCTCACTGGAAAACTACTGCCAACTGTTTCACAAGAGAAGAAAATAGTTTGTTTCATTATCAAGTTGAAATGCACACAGGGATGCAATATTTTATTTTGTTTCCACCCATTTCAGCAGGGGAATGGGTATTTCTAGTGTCAGGAAGACTTAACTGATTTTTGTGAAGTCTTTAATATCTGTGTGTAAGAATAACTTTGCCTTATAATAGCCCTTTACATTTAAAATGCATCTGTAACCTGAAAACTGCCTGTAGAAGTGACACCTTCCAGCTTAGCTGATCTTTCCCTTGTGTATTCAGAGACAAATCAGTTTAGTGACAAATAAGCTTTACTACTTTATGTGCTGCCATTAAGCCTTATAAATTCAACACGGCTGTAAAAAGGTGAGCTAGATTCAGATTCCTTTGAGGCAGGATTGAGAGACCTCTTTACTATCATCTAATCTGGTATTTATGTCTATCTCATTGAAGAATGGATTGTATGATGAGCACTGAGGTTCTAATAGCTACTCAAACTACAAAGCTGACAAGCTTTGTAGTTTGAGTGTGCTGGATCTGGAGCCATTGATATATACCACACAGAAGCCCACAGTGCCATTTCACTAGTCCTTGTTCACAAAGGAGTCTGTCTTTATGAACCTGGATGACTTTAAGGCCTTTAATAAGTGAGCTGAGAGTGTATTTGGATGGCTGAATCAGTAGTAAAGCTGTCTCATAGCCTTTGATAACTCCTTTTGCCAGCCATTTCTAATTTTTTAGACTCCTTAGGAAGCACGTTTCACCAAGGTGCTGGCTGCTGGCAGAAAGCTCTGAAAAGTCTGCTTCATTCTTCACATTACCTTCTGAGATACTCTTACCAGGGAGCCTGTCAACTTCCAGTTCTCTATACTGTAGCTGTCTGGGGCTGAGTTTTATTTCCAAGTAAAGCAGTCTTCGCTTGTTGCTTTCCATCTCTCATGAATCTCAGGAAGTTTTAATTTACATCACTGGCACTTCCAAGAAAATGGGAGATTATTACTGTGTAATTAGTGCAGCACCAGTCAAATCTTACTGCTGTGTTTGGTATTGCACAAGTTTACCTTCTTGCAAAATCTTAGACCATGACTCTGTGACAAAAGAATAGTCAGAAGACATAATTTTTATTTTTATACATCCCATGTTGCTGCTTACAGTTTGAAAGCTCAATTCCTGGTACCAGTTAAGCAAGAAGCTCTATGGATCCTTGTGTGAACCAGTGACTGTCACCAAAATGTTCTGATCAAAGCGGAAGCACAGCAGATCCACTTGTCTTTCATATCTTTCCAGTGTATCTCACTGAAGTCTCTTGCTTCTAATGTTTAGAAGCTTGACATAGCTTCCTATTCTGAGACATTTCACATTGCCCACCATCACCAATCATCCTCTCTGCACACAGAGCAATTGCGCTGCAGTAAAGGCTTCTCTTCATACCTCCTTGCAAATGAGGTTTGATTCATACAGATGCAAGCCCATCTCAATAGCATCCCAAGCTACTTGAGGAATTAGGAGAGGTTTTGTAGTTGAAAGTGATTACATCACATTAGTATTGCAGCATGTAACTTAGTGGTAACTTAGAGACTCTTGGTGTTACTAACAGCAACAAAAATCTGGGTTGGTGCTCTCGGAAGTTATCCAAATTGGTGTTACTTAAAGGAACTCTGTTTCTTTTAGAGTAGCCGTTTGAGCTTTGATGGAAGAGAAGGTTGGTGATTTGCCTTCATAACTGATGGTAGAAACACTAAGACCTGCAGAAAAAGAAAACCATATGCTGCCCTCCCAGCTGAAGGATTCTTTTTATTGTTGTTACACTGTGAGGTTGTCAGAACAGTGTTCTCTCTATTAGCATTTCTGATAAACGTGCTGACTTCTGGTCTTTCTGAGTGTGGCTGATTCTTGATGGGCATGGATATAAATTGGGATGAGAGATCTAAGGAATAAGCCCACCTGAAAGATCACATATTCAGTCATAATGTGTGAAACATGATAACTTAGATAAGTCAGTTTTTCCAAAGAGTTCAAGCCACATTTCCCAGTTATTTGCTGTCTAAACAGATACCACACAGTAGTTGCATCTCTCCATTCTAGTGGTGCATTCAGGGGGAACTTATTTTCCAATTCATAACTCATATTTTTGCGCCATAGAAGAAGGTAGCAATAAAAATGGCAGCTTGGCACTAAAGATGATTCCAGATGTGTTAAGATACTTGTTACATAACAGATTCTGTTTTGACACCTATGGCCAGACTTTTACTGCCCAGTACAAAATCTTTTCCTCTTTTCTTTGTTAATGTCTAATACAGAAAATACACTTCCCTCTTAATTAAGATAACAATACTTTATTTATGGCAAGCAATGCTTCAGAATATTCCACATAAATATTTGCGTGCTGTACTGAGCTGAATTTGAAATGGCCTCTCCTGAAAGTTGAATATTTTGAAGGGATTGATTGATTCAGAGGAAATGGGGAATTAACATTTCTCCAGCATACACAGTTCATTTCTTTCCTTAGGAACAGGTCTGAGAACGTAAAGCCCATAAGATCACACATAAACACCCATCTGTTGAGAAAGGGAAAAATCGTATTATTAAGTGCCAATACGTTTGTGACATTTTTATGGACAAAAAAAAAGAAAAAGAGAAAAAATTGATTGAAGCAGCTGAAGTCTTTAAGAGAATGGGTAGCAGCAATAACATCATCTGTTGCGGCTTTATGATTATAGATCATCAGCTTCCACTCTCATCACACACTTGTGCAGGCAGATCTTTGTAAAAGGACAGACAGATACAAAGAATTCTTGGGCTGAGTCCTTTACCAGCCAATTTGCCAGAACAGCGTGATTCCACAACAAAATCTGGCATCTCTTCATCCCAGCTCTATCCTTGCCTGCTCTTTCAGTGCCACCAGCTGTCCAAATGAACACACGATTCCCTCCTCTCCATCATCATGTCTCCTTTTTTGAATTTTATGTGGTTCCGCTGAAGTGGTTAGAGTTTTTCATCAGAAATGGAGATTTTTCTAATTAATTACTTGTGTCATAGCTTTGCAGAAGGTAGCAGCTAAGAAATTGGCCTCATATATTTGGGTTTTGCTGGCTGTGTTCACCATTCTCTAGTTCATCAGCCAAGAGCTACATGTCTCAGTTATGTTGCCTGTGACAGGAGAGTCTGACCTGAATTTCAGTTTCTCTGTGTGTGTATGAGAGAGAGAAAACACACCAGACAGAGCAGAATCCCTCCTGCATAGAAGGCATGTTTTAGGGGAGTAAGAGCAAGGATAGGTTGCAGAGCATTTACGTGTCAGATTGGTTGTTCAAATCTGCTCTGATGTGTAGCAGCTGAAAATTCCCACCTTCTGCCAGTAGCATGGACACCTGTGCTAACAGTGTCTGATAAGCTGAGTAGTTCTGAGCAGCAGTCTGTTTCTGTAAACGCTGTTATCAGCTGGCTCTTTTACTGCCAGAGTCCATGGGCTCTGGTAAAGAAGCTCTGTTGTTTCTTTGGAAGAAGTCTTTCCCAGTCACATTCATTTGTCCTGCTAAGAATCTCGAGTTGTTCTGTGGACTCAGTCTGTCTCAATTTTCTAGTCCTAAACCAAAATAAAACTAAAACAACTGTCTCATTATATAACTTAGTGGGGAAAAAAATACTGGGAGAATGTGTTCCGGTCAATCTATTGTGACAGTTCAAAAATCTAGCAAATATAAAACCACATACTTTTTTTCCTGAACAGCTTTTTGAACTTCCTATGTTTTTAAGAGGTAACAGTCCTGGGATTTCAGCAGTTCCTTATGCTCACGCCAAGTGGTGTAGGGTTAGTTCATAGACTAGGAAGAAGTTCTTATGTGATGGCTTCTAGCACGACATTGCAACAGCCTTTCAGTCACCCTACTCCATTACAGAGAGAAACCTTATACATCCAACTTGTGTTAAATGAGTTGAGCAAAAACTCTTTGTATAGTCTTCTTTGGCAATAAGTGAGTTCCTTGAGATCTCTCTCTGATTTGCATTTGTAGAATGCCTTGGCCAGGGGCTCCTTGGTCTGGAGAATAACCCCTAAGTAATCTTGTAGGAACAGAGAAACAGGCCACATTTACCTCTTCATCGTCCCTTGCAGTGCATGTAGTCTTGGAGTGAGTTCTGTATTTTACATCTTCTGTTACTGAAGACAAAGGGACTCTGCCAACAGAAAACAAACAAACGTGCCTAGTCTTAACAAAGGGGGGTAGAACTCTGTCAAAGTGGCAGAATGGGTTTGAAAGGATGTGGATTATCAGTCATCAAAAAAGTGTTTTGATGCATTATGTGGAAAGAGTTGGATCTTGGCTACATGATTCACTGAAAACATGGCTGCTATAGAAAGATAAAGAGCAAACTAGGGATGAAGAAAAGAAAAAGAAAACAAAACCAAAACAAACAGCAGCAAAAACCCTCCAAGGGATAAAGGGAAAGGAATTTGTGTTGTAAGTAGCAGAAGCAGGCAGAAGGCAAGCAGAAAGGATGTGAAAGCAACCAGAGAAGGAGTATGGGAAATCAGGCTGACAAAGCCTCTCTCTCTCTTTCCAGTGGAGACCAATGTTTTCCCATTCACTTTCTCCCAAAGCCTAAGTTAAAAATGCAGAAATTAAAAATTTATCAGGCTACCGAGAAAAGAAATGCAGAGAATAATCCCATAGATGACATATTTGCTTTGTTCAATTTTGTGGTCAGCACCAAAAAGATTAGTGCATTAAAAGTCATTATAGATGTAAGAGAGATGTTTTCACAGGACAAGAAAGTGCCCTGAGGGTTTGCTTTCACTAAATCAATGGGAGCGTTGCCATTTGCTTGAATGGAAACAGGACCAAGTCCTTATGTGACTGTCTTAAAATGTTACGAAAGAGGAGGCTCCAGTTAGAGATTGAAGTCTCCAAGCCTGCCCAGAAGCTGCTTGTTCCCTACTTGTTAGTTTCCTGTGAAGGACTCTGAGGGTCCTGGCAAGGTCAGAGCGGATGAATCCTCTTCTGGTGCCACTCCTGGTTCCTGGAGTGCATCGCCTCCTTTTCTCTTTCCTCTCTGAACCAGGATGTGCCAGCTCAACTTTGCTCCTAGGCCCTGTGTCACCACTATAGAACAGCAAATGAGATATAGAGTACTCTGAGGGTTGATACGAGATATCTGCCCAGCTTCCTTTTACCTCTTAGTGCCCGATCCCAGCCCTGTTTCTTCCTTTTACTGTCTGTTGTGTTAAAATGCATTCACAACGTTGACTTATTTTGAGGAATTTGGCCATGACAGTGCTGCACACAGGTGCCACAAACCAGTGCTTCTCCATAAATCTATTTCTTTAGTGTCCCTTCGATACATGACCCTTTCATAAGCTTCAGTGCTTGTTTTCAAACCCATTCCCCTTCCCCATCTTGCAGCATCCAGCTCCTTGGACTAACTCAGAAATGCACATATCCATCTCCTCCTAACAGAATTAAGCCTAATGCTCTGAACCTCCCTTCCTGCTTCTGAACCTTCTCACAGTTTCTCACCCTTGCTGCCCTTTACACCTTCTTTACTCTATGTTGATGAACGTTTGCTCTCAAGGGGAAAGAAGACCTTAGTTACAGATGCATGAAATGCCAGGGAAGTTTTGAAAAATCTGTGAACCAAACCTTCATCCCTGTCCAGAGGAAATGGGATGTCATCTCACTTTTTTAAACAAGAGGAGAAGGCTTTTTGAGGTCCCCAGATGGACTTGCAGGTCTAAGAGCCTGTCGCATATTTTGTACTGAATGCTAGGAGTGGAAGATTGCTGAAAAAGCTATTCTAACAATCATCACCTGCATTTTCAAGTCTTGTTTTACTGGCTGTATAAGCCCAAAGGCAACTGAGAACTAAAAGGAGCAACAACAGTCACCATTTTCATGCTTCCAGCATAGCTGACCTATGTTTACATATCCCCAGAGAGAAATGTGAGGGCTCTTTGTCTGTTCAAAGACCAATATCTGGACAAGCCCAAGCGTGGGCTAACAAGCTGTTGTGTAGATAACATCAATGTGATTTTCTGTAGTGCTTGGTGTAGGATCAGTCCTTTCTTAACTGCAAGATATGAAAGGATTAATACCAAGTGTTTAATTACAAGTCCAGACACCACAAAAGGCAAAGATAGGAAGGGGTTAGCGAAACGGCCTATTTTATTTTTCAGTAGCTCTCTTTCAATATCCCTAAGGATTTCCTACCTTCCATTAAAATTTTACCTGAAAAATGCTGATTGTAAGAAATCCAGCAGCGATATAGGCAAAGAAAAAGCAGACTGTTAAGTACTCTTGCTGCAGTAAATCTCCAGGTACTTGAAAGCCAATAGGGCATGGGAAGGAGAAAGGGTGGATGAAACAGGGGCTGCATATTTTAATAGGATGATTAAAAATCCTGTATCAGAACGTATCAAGTCTCAGGTATTTACATACAATTTAAAAAATGTTTTATTGCTCCCTTTTTGCAAGTTGTACTTTTGTCCGCTGTTCCTGTCTATGTGAAAACTAAAACTGTCCCAGTTCCTGCAGAGCGCTGCCTTCTCTGCCCTCCTCTTTCCCTCTAAGCTTGTTGAATATACTGCTCAGCTGAATAACTAGAGATACTTCCCTCCCCTTTTCTCCCAACCTAGCAGTCTTTCCCTCTCCAGCGTTTTTTTCAGTGCTCTTTTTCATTCTCTCTGCTGACTCCATTTGCTTATGAGGATGAGGGGTCCAAAGCCACATAATGACCAGATTTGTCCACATTCCTGCAATCAAGGCTGAGTGTTTGATTTTTTTTTCGTTGAAAAAGAATATTCACTTGAAGTAGAAGTGAGTCTGAGCAGATACTAAATGAGTATAAGCACAGCATACATTCAGAGCGGCTTAGGGAAATATCTGAATTAGAAGTTATAGATCTGGAAGAGATATCCCGATTCCAAAGCATTTGCACTCATGTGGAAGGAGGCAGGTGGAGCTCACGGAGTTCTGACCCAGAAATAGCTGAGAGTTTGGTAGGTTTTCCCATATTAGCCAGAAATTGAGTTACGTGTTTTTCCTGGCAGTTTGTTTAGGTCCATCTCTGAATCTGTTTGCTGAACGATGCCCTTCCAGAAACTAACAAACATGTGCTTGGGGCATTGGTATAATTGAACACATAGACAGAAACAGGGCCAGCAGTAAATTAAACACAAAACAGCAGTACAGGAAGGCAGGGAATGAATTAGATGAGTAAGACTGAGCTCCATCTCCATATGCCAGCCATGTGATTTTTCTCAATGCCTGTTACCACACAGAGGAAAGCAGCAACTGCATGGCTAGCGTGGGGCAAAGGAAGAAGTGTAATGCATTCAGTTTTGGAGGGCACAAATACTATCTTTTTTCATTTTCTTTGCATATGAACAGTTGATGTCTGTCAAGCATCTTCCATTAGAGAATAAGAAAGCAATCTACAAGTCCTTCAGATAAGTTACCACACAGAGACAGTACTTGCCCACTGTAGTAACCAGTTGGCTTATGTGTGTAATAAAAGTGAAAAGAAATAGAATATTACTAAGCCACCAGCATCCACTAACTGTGGGTGAATGGGGCTCTCTGCTATGAAGAGACCTCTTTGCTCTGGACTGAATGTTGCCATCTCAGGGATGAAAGGTCCCACTCTTCACAACATACTGCATCACTGCAACGCAGAGACAAGGAGCCTGTTTCCTTCCGGGAGCTGGAGAATGAAATCACTTAGATGGGGTATAAATCAGCTGATTTGAATTTGTAACATAATAGCACTCCATTACAATGGAGCCAACAGCCCCAATATTGAGAAAAGCACCATGGGGCTTTAATGGTCACAAACAAGCATCACCCGTATGGTGTAGGTTAGATAAAAAACGGCACCTTCAACATTTGAGAATTTAGTGTGACCCCTCAGATATCTGATCAGGATTAATTCTCTAATCCAAGGAAATTAAAAGGGACTACAGATGTCCTGCAAAGGCTACCTTTATGGTAGCGGCTGGTCCAGTTCCCTCAGTAGCATCCAGAACTTTTCCTCAGGTATGACCTTCCACACATCCTTTGACACAGGTCTAGAATAACACCACCCATCACTGCTGCTTGGAGATCCAGTAATGCAATGGCACAGAAGCGTGCACATTGCTGCAGTGGGAACTAGGGTGTGAAGAAGGAATCTGCGGTACAGGTCACATCTATAGCAGGTAGTCCAGAGGGCCATCGTAAATCCCATCCTCCTCAGCAGGTCCAGCCCAAGCTGTTGTGCCATGAAACCTCCCTGGATTGATATTGCTCATGCTGAGACCCAGCTGGGTCTTTCATTGCATTGGACTTAAGACAGTCAGGAATTAAAAGAAGATTGTCTGGCCCTCAAGGACCAGTTAAGGCGTTGCATGTGACCATCTTGGAGCTGCATAATTAAACCCAGCACATAGCTGTTAATCAAGCACGTGAAGGCACTTTACATAATATTTGTGCTTTGCTAATTGAGAATTCTCAGATGCCCGCATTTAGAGGGCTGTAGAAGAAGACTCACTGCAGTCAGCCCAGGGTCCGTCTGTTCCTATTGGCCCCTGGAGGTGGGACTGTGATGCATCATGCTCCCCACTGGAAAATGGCATTGGTAAAGTGAATCTCGGATTTAATCAGAAGGTGAAATGGTGTGAAAAAAGACTTCTTCAAATGGCATGAAAGATTACATTCTAACATATGTGCAGTGCCAACCCATGTTATTTCTACAGCCTGCTCCACTGGCTACCTGTTCCACCAGCATGCAGTCCTACATCCTTCTGTGGCTCCTAGCTCCACTGAAATGAATGTTCATGTTCTGGAGGCTGTGTTGTAGCAGAACAGTAAATTTGGGACAATGAGAAAGTAGTTCTTGACCCCAGCATGTCCTTGAAATATTTACATGCACAACAGCCTGTTTCTACAAAGCATTCAGTGTCTCCATTTCCAGGTGCTTGTTGTAAGAAGGATCTGAAGATGCTTAGAAGCAAACACAAAACAAACCACACATTCAGATGGAAGTAGACATGTCAGCCATTGCTTGTTTTTCAAATACTTTCTCCCTTGGAGCACTTAAGCATTTGAGGTTTAGTGTCTGAAAAATGAGCAAGGAGATACTCAGAAACAAAATGCAAGCAGAAAAGCATAATGCCCAGTGCAGCTGCGTAACTTAGTCGGACTGCAAAGCAAAGCATCTATTGGCAACCACGTTAAAAAAAAAAAAAAGAAAAAAAAATTGTGTTTATAACAGCAACAATAAGATGGGCACTGATGTTTCAGTGTGGAATGGCCAAATGACTGCAAGTAATAGACTGAACTATGTATTTCAGCGATGTGGTGCTGCATCCTCTTGATAGGTGAGACAGCTGCACCCACCCACTCAGGACAAAACTAGGACCTACCCGTAGGTGCTTGATGCTCCCAGCCTCTTTATTTCTGTAGGTGTCCCATCCTAAACACTCTTCCTCTTCCTGCTCATTGTCTTCATCCCCCACACACCCCCACGCACGTGGCTCTGGATCTCCTCATCATGTTCTTCTCGTTAAAAACCCCATTGTTCATTTGTTTGTTTGTTCTCTCTCTTTCTCTCCTCTTTTTCTCTCTCTTTCCCTCTCGTTTTTTTTTTTCTTTCTTTCTTTCTTTCTTTTTTTGTCTCCTCTGTTTTGTGTACCCAGGCAGCCCATTGAGTAACTTCTTTGACGTAATTAAACAACTTTTTTCAGACGAGAAGAACGGGCAGGTGAGCCATCCCCCCGGCACGCCAACCAAGCATAGCGCAAACAGCAAGCGGAGCGATTCCGGTTCTAATGACTATGGGTCTAGAGGAGACAATAAGTACCCTGCTGGCAAAGACAAGGCAAAGATGGTCTCATCAGTCGGCCTACAAGACCAACCTTAAATAAACACATAAAAAATTAAATAACTTAGAAACAAAATCAGAAACAAACAAACAAAAAAAAAAAGCAAGAAAGAATGAAAGAATATTCCTTAGCAAGCTAGCCTCTAAACTAGAAGGATGTATATACCTTGCCACAACAGTACAAAACTGTCTATAGACAAATTTTGTATGAAGGAATGACTGTATATATATACATATATATATTTATATATGATATATAATATATATCTCAGAAACAAACACAAAAACAAACGAACGAAAGAATGAAAAGAAAAGAAAGAAAAGAAAAGGTAGCACAGATGACAAACCCAGTTCGACAGATCTTGGGTTGTGGTTTTTTTGATTGCTTTTTTTTTTCTTCCCTTTTTTTGAATGTTTTTCTTTTTTTTTTCTCCTTCCTGATTTTTTGGGTTTTTTTTTTTAATTATTATTATTACTTTTTGTTTTCTTTCGGTTTGTTTCTTGTTCTGTTCATGCTCTCTCTGTGTTTCTGACGACACCACTTGTTTCCGCTCTGCTACCAGGAATTATCCCGAAAAGTTAACATGTCAGCCACGGCTTCACCTTCTGTGCTCTGCGGACACTTGTTGACGGAAGGCAACCGATGTAGACTGTCCAAGGACCAGTCCTGTTTGAGGTTCCCAGCCTCCCCTCTCCCTTCAGGAAGTGGGTTTCTCCCCCACTTCTCCCCAAACATCTCCCCAATGCACGCCTTTTTTTTTTTTTTTTTTCTTTTTTTTTTCTTTTTTTCCTCTCTCTTTTTCATTTTTGGTGCTCCATTTTTTTTTTTCTTTTTTTTTTCTTTTTTTCCTCTCTCTTTTTCATTTTTGGTGCTCCACAAGAGAGATCTGCTCAGTTGCGGGATTGCACAGTCTGGGCTGAAAGGAGGTTGCAAATTGTTGGAGTGAAAGCTTTCCCCTTGGCAGCTTCTGTCCGCGCAGGTGAACTCAGCCTGGAGCGGGAGGGTGCGGGGAAGGAGACGGGGTAGCGGGAGCGCAGTGTTGCGTGAATCCAGAGCGCGTTCTCATCAGAAACCAGCCAGGAGCAACTCAAAACTAAGCGTTGAACCAAGACAATACTGGGGAGCTTCATCACGGGATTTTCTTAACCTTCTTTTTCTCCCCAACACCTTTTCTGTTTCTTTTGCCCCCTTTTTTTATATATACATGTATATATGTGTGTATATTTTGATATGAATATACATGCATCCATACGTATATATATATACACAGAAAATAATTGTGTTTTGTTTTGATTTGTTTTGTTTTTAATGCTGTCTCATTTTGCTTTTTGACCTGCTGGAAGGGGAAAGGAGTAAACTTAGGAGGGAGAGGGGGGTTAAACGAGTAAACACATACAAACAAAACATGAAAACTTAGGGAAAAGGCAACTTCTGGTAGCAAAGAAGAGGGACAAGACTCTGCCAAGGACTGTCTCTCCTGCCGCCAGGCACAGTTGCTGCTGCTGCTACTGCTGTTCCTCCTTCGACACCTTCCTCCCCATCTGTCAGCTCCCTGCCACTGTGCCACCGCGCTGGGACCTTCTTCCACCAGCTGGAGCCTCCACCGCACCCTGCATTTAGAGGCAATTGTTGTGTTGCTAGTGCTGCATTGATATCAGTATTATTATTTCTTTAAGTTACCAATTTCATTCGTTGGCTTGGGTGAATTTTTTCTTAAAAAAAAAAAGAAAAAAAGAAAAAAAAAGAAAAAAAGAAGATGAAGAGGAAGAAAAGAGACTTATCTTGGGTTTTATTTCCTGTGTGTGTGTGTGTGCAAATCACTGGCACTTAGTTCATCTGAGCAAGACAAGGTGGAGTCAGGGCAATGGGAGACTTAATCACGAAGCTACTGTAAAACTTTAAAAAGTACTGCAAGATATTTTTATAAAGTTTTAGTTGTTTTTTTTTTTAGTTTTGGTTTGTTTCGGTTTGTTTGTTTTTTGTTTTGTTTTGTTTTTTTTTTTTGAAGGGGAGGAGGGCGGGGTTGGGTGGATGGGGACCTTTTTTTTTTTTGCATTTCAGTTCTTAGGTCTTGGTTATTTATATATACATATATATATATTTAAAAACTAAGCTGTTAGATATATCTTCTGTTTAATAACTGTGTAGAGGCAACATTGAATCTTATTTATTTTGCGGAGGAGGGGGAAAAAAGACACAGCAACCCCGTAAGTGTTCATCTTGTGACTTTGAGAAAGAAGAATTGCCGCCTTTTTTCCTCCTCCTCAAGAGTTACGTGACCAAGTGTAACTTATTCTGGCCCAAGTTCAAAGGTTAAACAAACAAACAAACAAACAAACAAACGTGGTTTTACGCCTGGAAGACAAAACACAGTGAGAAGTACTTCTTGACTGAGATTTTAAGAATGTAGGCTTAGCATTAGTGTTCAGCTCTTTTATGACCTTCGATTGCTGCTCGTTGGGTTCCTATGGGTGTATGTTGTATCGCAAGATTATTTTTTTTTAAATGATAATGTTGTATGAGTTCTTTTTTGTTGTTGTTGTCGTCGTTGGTTTTTTTTAATCATTTTTCCCCCTTCTCGGACCAGTTTTACTTGTACATAGGTTTGAAGATTAAAAAGAATTTTTAAAGACACAACTGGGGCAAAGACCTTTGACTTTGGCCCCGCTTCCCCATTCCCCCAAACGGGAGGGATTTATTTTGCGTTTCCGTTCTATTTATTTATTTATTTTCCCTACTCCTAACCTTTTCTCTCGTATTGCTGTGTGCATGTCAGACACCAGGGGGTGATGGCTGGGGAGGGGGGGAGGCAAGGGTGCAGGAGAGGGGGGCAGTTTTAATTGCATGACATTGCTGTAAATTAGTCTCTTTTGCTTTCGTTGTCTTTCCTGCCTCCGCCCTCTCTCTACTTCTCCTCCGAGCTCCCCTCCCATCACCCCCGTCCTTCTTTTCCCTCTTTTCTCTTCCCTTGTGTATAGATTTTGATGCTTCTGTTACATTGTACCTCTACAAAAGGCTGGGATTTCAATACAAAATAATAATAATAATTTAAAAATACCTATATCAGCAAAACCCACGTGGTACAAGCAGGAAGGGGATTACTTACACAAGATATAAGAATAAACGAAAGCAATACCTCTTGTTATCCTTCCTATTTTGTACTTTGAAGACACACACACGCGCACACACACATATACAGACACAAACTGACGTTATTTAATGGTTTAAAATGGACAACAAAATCTGATGTATCCCTTGTTAAATAACTGTGAGCAACTTTAGTTCAAAAACCAATAAATTCATTCAGTAAAGATACGAGCTGTGGCGTGTCCTCTTTGTGTCCGTGAGACGAGCCTCCTCCCCGCGCCGCCCGGCCCGGTAAGTACGGCGGCTCCGCCTCGCGCTGCCTCTAGAGGGCGCTGCTCCCGAACGCCTCGGGGCCTCGAGGCGCCATTCCCCGCGCGCCCGGCGGGAAGGGGGCGTCACGCGGCGCGGCCGTTGGGCGCGAGGCAGGTCCCTGACGGCCGGAGGAGGGAGGGCGGCGGCTGCACGGAGCAGGTAGGGGCTGGGGACGGGCGGGAGGCTGCAGGGAACGGCGCTTCTGGAAGGTTCCACGCTGCCGCCGCAGCCCAGGGCAGGGAAGCCCTCGGGTTTCGGGGGGATTTCTTGATTTGCCAAGAAGTGAGGCGATGCGGGGGGGGCGGAGGGAGAAGCAGCGGTGGAACGGAGAAGACGATGTTCTGAAAACGAAGAGAATAGCAAATGCTGCGGGATCTGGGAGCTCCGAGCTGGGGAGGGCGATGGGTGCAAGGAGCTGCTGGGCTCCGTGCCGAGGCGGCAGCAGGGGCGGGCTGCTTCGAGATGTTTCTCTTGCTGCGTTTGGAGAAATGTGGGTGAGTTGGAACGATCTCCTCGTGCCTCTGATAGCACGCGTAACTGCGGTCCGTTGTGTTGCTCCTTGTGGTCTCCCAGCGCTTGAAGAAAACAGTGGTTTTGCAAAGGGGAGAGCCTCGTGCTTGGAGCCTACCCACGTTTATTCTGCTTTTTATTGATCCTATTGGAAGACAGTCACGTACGGATAAGGAAAGGGTCCAAGGAGGGCGGTTACAATGGGTTGATGGTTGAACTAGATGATCTTGGTGGTCTTTTCCAACCTTAATGATTCTATGATTCTGTTCTGTAACAGTCCCCAGCTGTTTGATGTTTTATTATCACTTTCAGTGCATAGGAGAGATCGTTCTTTAGGATGAAGAGGGTTGATGATGTGCAGACTCACGCTCTGCACAACACCCTTTTCCATTTTGTAGCTTGACTCAGCAGGCAGGTAGTAACCCCAGCGAGGATTTTGGTCTTTCTCTGCGGGCGAGGTGCTCTGCCAGGTGCTGGCTGTTAGCTCATCCGAACCCGGTACCAGCTGCTGTCTGCTGAGAGATGCCTTGAGCTGCCACACCTGCGCTTGAGCTGCTTCAGCTGGCTTGTGCTGCTGTGCCAATCAGCTCAGGGCTCCTGTTCTCCCTGGGAGCCCTCCACCTCCCCAGGCTTTGTACCTCGAACACTGGCTACCCTTCACCTCCATCTCTCTGATGTTCTCTGCGTACGCAGCGCGCCACTTCCTGAGTGCAAACTGAAGACAAAGAAAGTGTGTAAGACCCTAGTCAGCATTTTCTGTTTGTCTGCACTCACTTGCATGTGAATTTTGTTTAGATAATGCATATGTGAAAATGCATTTGTGCTGAAGGTGAGCTGTTGTTAACTGAACCAGTACATGATGTGCTGTACGTATAAGCAATAAATTGTGTATACGTGCATCAAATGAGCAGCTGAGGCTGCTGAGGTGTGGAGATGATTCTCATTGCCACACGTCAACGTGCAGTCAGTTTGGGGGCTGAGGAAGAAGTCAGTTGTTTTTGACAGCAATAATGCAAATTGTCTAAGGTTTGTAAGCAACGCGTAAGAGTTTCCTCACTAGTCAGGTTGCTTTAATGAAAGTGATCTGATACAAGTGACTGAGCTTTAACGGTTTGTGCTGGTCGGGGTATTTGTAAAAACAGCAAAACCTGTGCAAGGCCTCGAGGTAGTGCTAATTCCAGCACCTGCTGTTAGGAGGTGTGCCTTTCCTCCTGCTGGGTCAGGCTGTACCTTTAACCCAGCAGGCTTGGATGGGCAATGCCCACGGGCATTGATTGTCTGCAGGACTCATACAGTACCTTTGCTTTGTTTTAGCTGTATTATACGCTGGCATTTGTACGTGGGCTCCTGGAAGAAGAGCAGGCTGTTTTGGTAAGGAAGCAGATTTAGTTCACTATTTCTTAATATAGAAAACAGAGAAGGGAGGGAGGCACTAGTATGAAAACTGGAAAGTGTCTTAGCTCTTTGTTGTACCCTTTAATCTGCTTATTTTATTTAAAACCACTTCAGCAGCTGCCGCTCCTGCTTAATTTGGAGAACAAAACCTGAGCGGTTCAATTGGCTGGGGACACTGGAGGCCACAAGTGGAAGGGAAACCCACGCTGAGGGCGAGTCCTTTCTTCTCCTTAATGCACAACTTATTGTGTGGGTTATTTTTAGCGCTGTAATCTTGCTGAGTGCTGCTGAGAGAAACTGTGCCAGGCGGGCTGGCAAGCTTTGAAGGGCCTGAGAAATGGGATTTCCTGTTCCAGCGGCTCAGAGCTGACTCTTGCTATTGTCAGGAGCTATTATCGCCTTCTCGCAGCCAAGGCAGATAACGCAGCTTCAAGGTCAGGGAAGACGCAGGCTCTCAGCAGCAGCCCTAGCAGTAGGAAGAGCGTGCGTGCAGTCAGGGTGTTTGTGCAGCTGCTGCAGTTCAGGGCACTGCCTGGGAAGACGGCTCTGCCTGTGGATGGCAGAAGCGCAGCTGAGGACGGATGCGATTTCTGCTGACTGGGCCCAGCCCTGCTCGCAGCTTCACAGGGCAACGTGTCCTTCCTATTGGACTCCATAGGAGTGTCCCCTCCTATTCGGACGTGGCTGGCAGGCAGCATATCCCCCCATGCCACAGCAGGTCCGGGGAGGAGGCCGGCCTTGAGGACGGCTGCGCTTGCAGATCTAGCAACAGACAAACAAAAGAGTGTCAGAAAAAGAAACGGCGCTTACAATGAAGTTTCATACGCCCTAGAAAAGGTATTCACATTGAGACAGTGACTTCACACTGCAGTGTTTGTTCTGCCTGGATAAATCCTCTGTGAGCATCTTCATTCTTAAAGTACAGTCAACCTCCAGAGCAGATGAAATGAGGCTGAATCAAGGCCCTCCTGACCCAACACCAGGATGCGCACCCTGCAGCTAACTGAAATTAGATTTTGGTGTAATCCTGTTCATGACTGTTCTCAGCCAGGCCTTGTTATGTATATAAATGGGATAGGACAACAGCGCTTTCTGCACTCTGAAGCAGAAGCTTGGGTGTGATTTGTTGTTTAGTTTGGAGAAGAGATAGCTCAGAACTGGCTCTAGGGTGGGCCTGCAGAGAGACGGGCTGCACCCAGATGGCTGTGGCCGCTGGTGTCCTGGTGTTAAACTGCTGAGCTTTATTCTCCTGCAGGAAATGTAAGTGCAGAATCAAATAGCAGTTAGCCTTGTCAGAAACGTCTGGGATGATTTTTAGGAGACAGGATCTCTGGTGAAGACGTTTTAATTCGCGATTACAATGGCGGGCGTCCTGCCAGCAGGTGCGCGCCTATGGACACAGTATGACTGCTTTTGTAGCTCGTCTCCCCCGTGCCTACCCCCTCCCCTGTTTCCCTCTTGGCTGGGTACTCCAGGTTCACAATCTAACCGAAGGTTTACATTTGTTAATTCGTGTGCTATCTTGCGCCAGTCAATCGCCATCCTGCTATTTCCAAGGCGTCTCAGTACTCTTCCTACCTTATTGATACGGTGATTTTCTCCCAAGCTTCTTCCATTGTGTCCGAAGGACGCTTCCTTTGTTAAACGAAGAGCACCGAGGGGGGCTGCCAGGCCTTCCCGATGCCTCTTCAGGCACTTCCTCGGGCATGTCCTGACTTGTTCTCTGGCTTGATCAATCTCGTGCAGGATACTCTTGCAATGTGTATGTCAAAATATTACATATGTACATTCATACTGGCTAAACATAATTGTTGCTGGCTATACACGTATACTGCCAGTTATTTTGTAGTCTTTATTTCTATAAATCACTCCGTTCATTTAATCTTTGCGATGCTAGATGACCATGAAACAAAATTCTTATATTGTTCTTATGCAGAAACAACATTCCATTCCTACAGCCTTACCCACTGGGATTGGAGCACAACGACGATGGCAGCTTTGTCAGTACTTCACACGGGGTGAATGGGAGCCTGATTGGGCTATAGGTAAATAAAAGCAGCTATCTGAGGGCAAGATGGCACCGCTCTCTTCCCTTCCCTGCCCCTTGCCTTGCACTGAAGTGTAAACTGGTAAGCATGTGGTGGGGAGGCTGAATAGCCCGTCCCTTACTGCACAACAGGCTTTGTACTGTTGGTTTTTCCTGGCACCAGTGGTGCTGCTCCTGGGTGGAACAACTGCGGGAGTGCCCCAGCAAGCCCCTTGGAGCAGTAGCCAGATGAAGAATTGCATTCAGAGGAGGCACGGCTCTGTGCTGCTGCTTCCTTGTGGCTGTGTTTAGCTTCTGTTTTGCTTGCTGTGGCTTGGAGCTGCAAGGGACTGAGCTCAGTGCTGGTGGTGGAGGAGCTGATGCTCAATTTGAGACCAAACGGTTGCCACAGCCACACTGAGATAACAGTGGGACGTGGCCAAAATGGAATCTGTTTGCTGCTGCGTGAGATTCCCTGGGCATATTTTCTTGTGTTTATTTATCTACTATTTATCTATAGCTTGTTTTCCACCAAAGGTCCTGTCCCCTGGGTCAGGAGGGTGACATGTGGATGTGGCACCGCAGGGCCACAATCTGCCTTCCCTGATTATCTGCTTTTCGTAGTTATCATTTATTTACAAAGAATGACTCAGCAGCTGTTGACTTGGCAAATGCTGCTCTCTGCACCTTAGCCAGGCCTGCATCCACCTGGCAGCAGGAGAAAAACTCAGAGCTGCCCTCAAGGCTTTGCCATTGTGGTGTGCAGGGAGCTCTGGGGTCATGCAGCAGCGGGTCTGGCTGCAGGGATGGAGCTGCCTCTCAGAAAGGATGTGCTGCTAGCTGGGTGCTGGTGTGTTTGTATACCTTTGGCTTTTACTTATTTCTAAGAGTGGTGTTTGCAGTGCATGTGTTCTACCTTATGCGGACCTTCAAGGTGCAGGGGTGCAGCTGGATGAGGAGGCCTCTAGGAGAGCTGAGGTCTGTTTTGTTCTTCTGAAACCGTTAATCTTGGTGATTTTGTCCACCTTATGTTGTCTTGTTGTCAGCTGCTCTGTGTGGACTATACGGCCTCAGCAAAGGATTGTCGCTTACTCTGGGAATAGCTGTGTGCCCCAGGTGCTTCTGTTCTCCAAATAATGAATATTGTAAAACATCTCTTACTTCTTTATCGCTACACTCAGCAACAGAGAGGGGAAGTTGAGCTTTTGATGGTGTGGAGCCCGGTAGCTCCTCCTGCAGCAGGCAGCCTGCAGCATTCCCCACAGCTGCCAAAAGCTGAGCGTGGGATGCCGTTGCACAGCAATAGCTGGCCCGGCTCCAGGCTGACGTGCTGCTGACGCACTCCACTGGATCCAGTGCCCTCGCCCACTGATTTGCAGGCACTGAAATATGCTGCGTGGGGACAGCACTGCCTGCCTTGCTGGAGCTGCCCCAAGAGGAGGTTCTTGTTCATGGATTGCGTGCCGATGTGCTTCCATTCCACTGGCACTTGCCCCTCCGTGTGCTGCGGCCGCACGTTTCCTGGGGAGCGTGGAGCTCTGTGTAGCCAGCGCAAAGCTCAGCTGGTTGCCAGCATTAGGGCATCCCGTGGAGGGGTGCCTACAGGCTGCGTGTGCTCTGCTGCCTGAGTGAGCGCTCAGGGGAAGGAGCAGTGCAGGCATTCCCATAGCTATGGTATGGGCTGGTACGATAGCTATGCCTGAACTGTGTCATTCGGGCAACCCAGACACAGAACAATGTTATGGGAAGGAAGAATTTATTGTTGTACCACTTGATGTTTAGAAAAGGGCCAAGAATATCTGTGATTTATGCGTTAGTGTTGTGATTTAACCCAGCAGGCAGCTCAGCACTACTCAGATGTTTGCTCGCTCTCCCCCTCTAAGTGGGATGGGGAAGAGAATCAGGAAAAAAGAAAAGGGGTAGTGAGTTAGGACAGTCGAAGGATTAACTATTGCACGGGGCTGGGGTAAGTAAAATGTAAGGCAAGATAAGAAAAGGAACTTGGCGAAACTCCATTATCAGCAGGGACCAGCACAAGGAACCGGCTGAAGGCGGAGTGACTCTGCAAAGCAGCAGTGGGGTGAAAAGGGCAGAGTGATGAAGACATCGAGCCTTCATCCAACGACCACCAGAAGGGGGGAAGAAGACCTCGAGCCTTCATCCAACGACCACCAGGAGGAACTACAGCGCATGCACCGGGGGAGGGACCGTATGCAAAGGAATTCCTGGGAAATGATGAATATGTAGAGGGTCCGGGGAAACCTGCTGAATATGTAGATGTTTCCCAGGAAACCTGCTGAATATGTATAAGCTTGGCTTTTAAATATCTAACATTTCTGCCCATGGTTATGCGAGTTTGGTAGGGCGGTGACCCCCTCGCATCTGGTGTGGGCACAGCACCGTAATAAAGATACCTGCTTTATAACCTAATCTCGGGTTATGGAGTTTGATTCCGCAAATCAGTAGAACTCACAGGTTGCTCACCCAGTGACTGATGCCCAGCCAGTCCCAGAGCGGTGGCAGCTCCCCAGTCAGCTCTCCCCAGCATTTACAGTATTTTGTGATATCACATGGTGTGGGACGTCTGTTTGGGCAGTTGAGGTCAGCTGTCCCAGTGCTCTCCCCTTCCTGCTCCTTGTGCCACCACAGCCCCCTCGTGGGCAGGACAGCATGAGAAGCTGAGATGTCCTTGGCTCAGCGCTGCTCAGCAGTAACTGAAGCATTGCTGTGTTATCTGCACTTTTTCTCCTTAAGCCAAAACACAGCATCACACCAGACACTATGGAGAAAGTTGACTGTCCCAGCTTAAACTGGGGCAATTAGAAAAGGCTGAATAGATTGAGTTGGTCAGATCAATGCAGCAGAGGTAATGGCAGTGAGTCACAGAAAGGGAACTCGAACATATTAAGAGAGGCAGACTGAATTGTTGTCTCTTCAGCTGGTGGAAATCTGCGCAAGGTCATTGGCCTCACTGGGTTAAGCTTTAAATCTGGCTCTGAATGAGCAATAATTCTGGCTCCAGGTTTCACTTCTGCCTTTGTCCTTTCCCTTTGCTCTTTTGTGTGCCGGGATAGGTTCAGAGGACAGGAGCTGGCACAGCTGCTGGATTATCACACAGTCCCAGGGAATGCACTCGGGTTTTCCTGACTTAGCTGTCAGCAAGAAGGGAACAGAATGGTGTTGCTCAGGGAAAAGCTCCTCAGCGGTGTTAGAATCACAGGGCTCTTGTGGATTGTTTTTGTGGTTTGTGCTACATAGGAGTGGAGGGCTGTGACTTGGAGTATTCCCTTACAAGATTTAAAAGGAGAATCTTGTAGATGAAAGTGGGCTTGCTTTAAACCGGTACCCCTCAGCTCAGCTTGTGTGATGGCAGTCCCTGTGCATTTTACACTGCAGAGGAGTGAAAATGGAAGAAAATTACTTAGTCTAAGTGTAGCAGTTTTAAGTTTGATGAGCTCGCTGTAGCTTTTAATCTTACTTTTAATATTGCTGGCATGTGTGGGCTTGGTTTGGTTGGTAACCCAACCAGGGATCCTGCTACAGCCATTTGAATCGCATTCAGACCCCTGTCTTCTAGGTTTGTGTGAAACCAGCCAACAGTTCACATGTTCAGAGTAGGGGGGAAAAAAAAAAAAGAAACAAGCAGATGGAGTGCTTACTTCATTGTGAACACCTGGCTTTGAAAAAAAGCCCGTGTTTTCATGTCGTGGACGAGAAGTTGTTCACCAGCAAAATGAAACAATGCTCTTAGAAAGAACCCGAGCTATTTGTTTGAGGAGCACCTGGATCAGAAATGAACGTGAATCCAGTAATAACAGTTAATTAAACTGCTGTAAGAGATGTTTTAATCTCTTTCCTCCAGCTGTAGTTTCACTTTTGCCTTCATCAGGGAGATTATAATGAAGAGCAGAGTGCTTTTAATCCAATCAAAATTCCTGAATGGATTGGAGTGTTTGTCCTGCTTTCACATTTAAGCGGTGGTTACACCACCAGACTAATTTAGTTCAAGGTTGCTATCCTGTTACTAAATTCAGCCCAGCGGCTGGATGTGGGCAGGAGAAAGGTGATTCCAGGGTATCTGTTTTGCTCGGTGGTGTATGAAGGTCTGTGCAGCAGGGCCAGGTCTCGAGCTGCAGCCCCTAAGCCGGGCAGCCCGGAGCTGCTCAGCAGGGAGGTTCCGGCTGAGCGCCGCTGGGTTTGAAGCGGGGCGGCGGTGCTTTTAATAGGCAGATGTGAGCATTCTGGCTGTGATACCAGTGTCCCCAGAACTGTTAAAAGGACTTCAAAAATCAATGCATTTCCACCCTTTGCACTCTGTCATGACACAGGCTGTAGAATATTTAATATTAGCATGCAGTTAAACAAAACAAAAACCCCAGGTTAGCCAAGATGAAGACTGGGGATGCATTTCTGTGTTTTGTTGTCTTACCAGAATTTAGATTTGAGAATCAGCTCTTCTGCCTGAGATACTCCGTCAGTTTGATGCTTAAGAACAGAGAGAATATTTCTTGAATTGATTTTTGGAAGCTAATCCTGTGGAAATTAGTTTTGTGTTTGAAACTTTGTCAAGTGCAATCAGGAAGAAAAAAGAAAAGTCATTAGGAAAACTCATCTACTCAGAGCTTTCAGGTATAAGAAACAGTAACAACCTTATGTTCAGTCCCTGCAGAAAGCAGCAGACTGGAACTCATAACTGCTGTGTGGCCTTCTGGAGCTGGGTGGGTGTTCCTGCTCTATGAGTATGTGGCATAGAATTGCTGTGCAGCACTTCTTTATCAGAATAAGCACCCACCTTCAACAGCTTGCATATCTGCCCTGCTGGGGGATCCCTGAACTACTTGTTTGGGTCACTGTGCTGGTTAAAAGGCCAATTTGTTTTCCCTGTTTGGGTTTCCTTTTGCAGTCCTTAAGGGCAGCACCTGCTTTGGGCATGTCTTAGAAGCCTTCCTAATGTCAGGTGAAGCGGTGGTTTTTCAGAGAAGCCCAAATGCTTTGTCAGATGCCGTTGGATGTGGTTTAGTGGGCACAGTGGTGATGGGTTGACAGTTGGACTAGATTATCTGAGTGGTCTTTTCCAACCTTAATGATTCTGTGAACTTCCTGACTGAGCTGCTGTTGCAGCTCTCCACTGAGCAGAAAGGCTGCCTAGCCCACACGCTTTGTACTCGTTCTTTTGAGTTATCTGGGGTTCAGAAAAAAGAGGAGTTCTATGTTAGAGACCTTGCACTACTTTGTGAGAGAATGTTAGCTGCCCGAGCTGGCATACAGGAAAGTGGCAGTGCTCAGGGCATTTTAATGACTCTCATAGATGTAATGAAAAGAATTAGCAGATGGTAAAACTTCAGTGGAGAAGTAAGGAGATAGAATACTCCTGATGTCAGATTCAATTCCCTGTCCTTTCTAGCTCAGAGCCAGGAAAGGCTCTCTGGAAAAGATGAGAGAACTTCCATTCTGAGTGCTCAGCCACAACAATTTGTTTTCTCAGAGCCATGTGCTGACATCACTTTGAGAAGCCCAAATGTCACAGCCTGAGTGGTTCTGCTGTTGTCTGTGAAAAGAATGGAGACCCCCATTAACACACTGAGGGGGCTTTGCCAGCTGCTTGGTGTCTTTAATGTCATTTCATGGGCTCCATCTGGTATATCAGGGTTTGTTTGTACTGCCTGCATCAGTATCATGTAAAGATGCCAGATCTGTCTTGAAACTCCTCAGGTTCTGGGCAAGTATTTAGGCCCTAGCAGCACAGCTAGCAGCCATACTGAGCGCTGTGCAGCTATGACTGCTGCAGGGCCCAAGCATTAGGAGCAGCTTTACACTGCGTAGCGTTGTCATTCACAAATGACATGACCAGCATTCTCACGTAGTAGGTTTGGGCAGAATAAGATGACCTTTTTCTCTGTCCTTGGTTTAGATAGTGGAAGAGTATTTCTGGCTTCTAATTGTTCTGTTAATGGAGAACTGAGGATTGACTAGGGTAAGCTAGATGGCAGGCATGAGTGAGGGCTTGTTTGATGAACTGTGGCTGTGCAAGACCAGTGCACTTAGTAAGCTCTTACAAAGCCGGCTTGTTCTTGCATGGGATTACTTGTTTCTCTCAGTCTTCTGCTAAGATGCAGGAGGAAATCCTTACCTGACAGCATCCCCTCTCAGACCCTTGATCAGTTCCAGCAGCATTTCAGTGTGGGCATGTTTGGCTGCAGCGAGGGTACCTCAGAGCCAGAGTTTCTCTCTGTTTAGATATGCTCATCAGAAAAGTGTCCCATAAGGAGCAAGCTTGATTTCTCTTAAAATACATGGTTAAAAGGTTGTTGCTCATACATAAAATGACAGAGTGCGCTGTGGGATTTCTGCTTTGGTAACTTACTGCAATTCTCAAGCAAGAAAGAAGGGAGTAGAGATGACTTTACTGGGCTGAAGAAAGTGATGCCCGATTGAGTTTGTCTTGGGACTTTGTGGAGTGGGCATGAAGCTGGTCAGGGAACGTAACCGCACAAAACATATGTGGGTTTAATAAATAATAAACATATTTTTAAGAGAACACCTTTAGTCTGTGAAGGCTTGGACTCACGTTGCTGTAGTTGCAGGCCTGGAAATTGCGTTAGGGATTCTACAGTGGCAAGTGTAAAGCTGGGAGTCTGTCTAATGAGACAAGGCCTTCAAAAGGCATCTGTGTGGGGGGGGGGGAATAGCTCAGAAGGTTTCTTCTGGCAGTTTTTGTTTGTATCTTTAGTCTTATTTAGCAGCTATGCAAAATAGCATAGCAGTTAATTGATCTTTCGGGGAGGATGGTTTGAACTTGGAATAATTAGGTGGTTCTGTTGTTTCAGCAGCACTTCTATCACTTTACGAAACACCCTTACTTACTTTAAGCAGTTGTGTGACAATTTTGTGTTAAGAGACCTAATGCCCTCCTTTAGATGTGATGGGATTTGGGCTCAGTTCTTGTATTCAGTTTGGCTGCTTGGTGAACTGCCGCAGCCATAGGCTGTCACTGGTAGGTTTCAGTGGCATCACCCAGGCTGAGTTTGAAGACTTTGTGACAGTTCTGTACCATTACGTTATTACAGTGTAACTCAGTAACCCCTGAAACGTACATAGTCACTGAGGCTGATCTTTACAGTAACGCTTACTCCTGGCAAGAAGAATATTAAGTAAGTGTTGGCACTTATTTCAGCGTATTTCCTTATTCCCCCTGTTAAAATCAACAAGGTGGGCCACACTGAAATAGGACAATTTCTTTTCTCATAAGCTGGTTGTAAAATATATATTAAAAAAAATACTGTCCTAGATGAAGCTTCTGTACTTCACAAATGTAAAATGTCTGCAGATAAAACTCAGGACAGCTGCCGTGAACAACACCTGGCTTTTCTAGATGCAATGTGGTACGTACTTATTGTTTTCTTGGTAGCTGATTTAGTGGTTTGCAGCTTTTCATCGAGGCATGGGCTCCTGGGATACTAGGTTCTGTCAGCCCTTCCTATGGGTAGATAAGGTATGGCTATTTGATAGTTATGACTCTCAGGTTTCAGTTCACAACATGAAGCTAAATAGGTTTAGAGAGAGTTGAACTACCACTTGTTCAACTCAACCTTTCCCAAATGTATTTCATTTCTAACTGCCCTTCTTTAAGACTTCTAATGCATTTTCACAAATAGATAATCAATCACCAAAAATAGTTGGATTTGGGTTGTTGTACTTGCTCTTTCTTTCTTACAGCGTGCGGTAGAGATTAAGGTATGTGCAGGTGGTAAGTACAGGGGCCTTAAAAATGCTGTTGTGCTGATAGCTTCCCCTGATTTCTGATAAACCAACTGATGACAATTTTTCCCTTTGGACAGTATTGTAGGGAATTGTTATGGAAAGGCTCAGATCACTGAATGAAGAGCGAAGGGGCACTTTCACCTGGGTGTGGTGGCAGTAGCAGAAGGACGTGGTGAGGAAGGGCTGTGCTCAAACAGCCTGCGTTAGCAGCACCCAGATGAGTGGCTCAGCAGGACACCAGTATGTCCACCTGCTGATTGACAAGGTACCCACGCTCTGTAAACAAACAAAAGCTGACACCTCTAGGCTCATAAAGGTTGTTTTCTTTTACTTGCTTCCCTACTTCCCTTTTCTTGTGCTCATGCCTTTTTGCTCTCATTTTCCCCTCATGTTTATAACTTCTTCCCATTATTCTCGCTTACGCTTTTTTCTTCCTTCACCTGTGGTTGCTCTTCTGTATTACTTAACAATTTTTTTCTTGTGCTTTTTTTCTGTCTCCTTTCTTGCTTGTGCTTTTCCTTGTCTTTTCTCTTTGAAATTGAAATTCTCATTGCTCTTGTGCTTGCTCTCCACCTCCCCTTTCTTACTGACTTCTAATGTAGTTGAAGAACTTATTCAGGAAGCTCTTCTAGGATTCATGCCGTGTCAGTTCTAATGATTGATGTATATACCTTAAAAGCAGTAACAATTCACAAAGACTGTTTGCTACAGATTTGGTAGAAATGCAATTGCAAGCAAAATTTGGCATTTTCCCAACTGGAAATCTGGAGTGCCAGAATTCATAAGAAATGAGAGAGTAATATTATTGATGCAGATACTGTGATACTGTGTTTGCTGCAAAGTATCCAGGCGCACACTAGATTTAAAGAATTTAAAAGTGTGTATGAACAAAGTTGCTTCTTTCTGTGTGTTGCTTTTCTTTGGAGTCTGCAAGTTGACCTGGGGAGGAGGCTCCTAGCAGTACCAGAAAAGACAAGGAATTGATTATAAATGCTAGCTTACAGGGTGGAAGACAAAGAACTGCTTAGAAAGCTGCTTGACAACGGGGTTAACAGGTAGTGAAAGGGAAACTTTACAGGTAGATTCCAGTGACTTTTGGTGCTGCAAACACAAAAACAAAGCTCATGGCTGATAGATTTGTTTTTATTATTATAGAACAGATGAACTAAAATAAGCCAACAATATAATTTTATGCCAACAGCCATCTTTCTAGCACAGGCGGTGACGGACTCAATGTGCCCTTCTCCTCCCTCCCCGGGCCTCCATTCAATGGGAAACACGTGGTGGTGGCTCTTGCACATTGGTCTTAGACCAGTGATCTTACTCTTTTCCCAGGCACATCTTTATAAATAAAAATAGGAGGCTGAGGGAGCAGGGAAGAGAGCATATATGTTGTAGGAGCAATAAGCAGAAAGGCTTGTGGATCCTCTTGCACATTCACATGTTGTGACCAAGTAGATGTAACGGCTGGAGAATCATGCCCACTCTCAACACGTAGCAAGCCCCTAGTTGCTACTCTAGTCAAGCCAGGAGTTTCTTCCCATTCCAAGCTAGCAAAGGGCAAGATGCGCTCAACTGGGAAGCTTTTGGCAGGGGTCAGGGGCAGTCTATGTAAAACCAAACCAAAAAACCACCCCGCCCCCCCCCCCCCCCCCAAAAAAAAACCCAAACAAATCTGCATTTTAAGCCACTTCAAAGTAAAAGTCACTTCTTATAATATAATAGGTATTTTTAAAATGGCAAGACCACCATCTTAGGAAGATGGTGGTCTTGCACTCAAGACCAAAGAAAGAAAAACCAAAACAACCAAAACAAAACAAAGAAATAAGAGTGGCCCCACTCTCAGGCTTGGCTCTTCTCTAAAAACAGCACTCACCATCCATCTGAATAGGTAAAAGGAGAAGTGGACAGAAAACAAAATAAAATTGGTGCAACTTCTCGCCAGGTGGCGCATTAAACCAAAGCTCCATACAGTCCCATATGACTACGCGTCCTGTGGTGGCAGCATAATTTCTTTCAGCTTTCATAGCTGTATATGCCTGTATGTATATCTGAACGTATACATACACATACACACATAATATATAATATTGTTTTTAATGTTAGTTTTGATCCTGTAGGAGGGCTCATCTCTCTTTCACGTGGTTCTGTGCTCCTGCGCTGTTGCTGCTCCCGTTGCCGCTCCCGTTACTGCTGCTCCCGCTGCTGCTGCAGAGGACCTCCGTGAGGTCGTCCATGATGGTGGTCTCTTTAAGGTCCACCAGGTTGAACTCCCTGATGAATAGGATAAAATGTGTGTAGAGCGTGTTTAAGTGTCCGTGCAGCTCCAGTGCCAAAGTCTCCTTAAAGTGTGAGGAGTAGATATGGGCCAGCACGTGGAACAGGTACTTGCAGATCTTCTTCACTAAGGACTCAAACGAGTTGGGAAATTCTTTGCCTGAAAGAAAGACAGAGAAACACCTTAATAGTTCCAGCCGGTCACCTTGAGGCCCATAGCAGCATTTATTCTGGCAAAACTGGTAAGTACAACTAGCTCACCTTAAAGAGGTAAGGTTTTAAGCATGTTCATTTAAAGTTAAGACTTTAAACCCTGAGGTTAAAAATCAGGAAGAAAATGCGATGTCTTTAAACAACAACATTTTTTTGTTACTGGCTGTAAAAAAAAAAAAAAAAAAAGGATTCTTCAGGGTTCTTTTATAATTTGTTCAGGAGTAGCATATTTTTCCGCTGGAAGCGCATAGCATATTTGGTCGTCCAATTCACAGATCATGACACGGAGGCTAAGGTACGTGGCAGACTTGCCTTATTTCATTACTGAAATGTTATCAAATGGATAAATAATGGAAGGATTGCTAGATGCCTTCTATCAGGTCCAGTCTGACTTAGACTTGCTGCAGCAGTACTGTGCGCTCACTATAAAAGACAGTTTTTGGGCAACTACTGCTCATGATGCTGAAAGGGAAACTGAGGCAAGCAAAAAATAAAAAAGCAGCCATTCTATGCGTGATGGGCAGTAAGAAGTACGTTACTGGTCTACGGTGTATCTTGGCCACATTGACAGATCACTTAGTGAAAGGCCCTCATTGCTCTTTTGAATTAGGGTGTTAAAGACCACCAAAATAACAGCCCTCGTCTGCTGCTAGCTTACTAGGCACTGCTTTCTTTCAGATGGTTCTAAGTAAATGCCATTACAAAAATATTGTCATATCCTAGTTTCCAAGTAAAGAGATTTAAGAAACCAGCTAATATGTTTCCTGAATAAGCCTATCTACAGTAACTTCTGCTCTGCAGGTATCAGCCTTTTTCCCTTAATTGAAGGCATTGCTGTCTAGTTAAGATACAAATTTGAGTTAAAATTACTTTCCTGTTGTTTTTCAGTCCTTAAAAATCATGTTCTTATTTAATCTTTGGAGGGGAATGGAGACTAAACAATCTGAGGAAAAAAGGCCATATTAGGCAAGGAAGAGGAGCCGCATTGCTGGCAATGCAATTTATTTCCCACTTAATGCATCGGGGCTCTAAAAGAAATGGTAAAATAACAAGGTTAAATTTTACTGGCAATATGCTGCATTTGATACCCACAGACTGCCTGTTCTCTCTGAACACAGGCTGCTTCCTGGAAGACCTCAGCACACTTAAAGATGTACCAATGGTGAAATATTAGCCAAGGAGGCAGGATTGGGAGATTTTTCACCCCAATTCATATGCCAGAAGTGTAAGTCTTCGGCACTGCAGGAATTAACCCAAATTAAAATAACTCTTCAGAAAATAGAGTATGAAAGCTGTCTGGTATTAATATAGATGCTGAACATCAACTTTCACCTTACTTTTAGCATCTACAAAGAACCCTATGAAGCACCCGCCCAAAGGCCAGCGTACCGTATTTTGTTGGAAAGACGTCCTCATCTGTCACTAGCTTCTGCACTGAACTCATGACGAAGTCAACATACTGAGGAGCAGTGCACTTGATCTTCTTCCCCCGCTCGTCATACCAGTAGTACTGTCTGTGGAGAGAATTGACAGTATCACGACATCATGTCTTGGATCCTCAGCCGAACTCCTAGGAGGTTAGTTTCTAACTAACATAAAACCACTGCAACATTACTGAAATAGATCGTGGCTGCCACAGAGGAGATTCACTTCAGGATCCCTTTCTCCATCAAAAGGCCCAAATTTCTGTTAGTCAGCTTTGCCTCTCCCCATCAATTTAGTTCAGAGCATGTCCAAGGTGAGTTGCCCTGGTGAGGAAGCAATAACTATTTATCCATGATAGACAGAGTTTACAGCCTGCAAAGCTGCACAGGAAGGCACTGTATAACTATTTTAATGTTGTTGCCTTTAAAAAAAAAAAAAGGATAAACAAGAGATCTGATGTATACCAACACAAAACAATTAATCTTGTAGTGTAATATTACGAAGCCGACAGAAGGTGGCTCCAAAACACCAGGCTGAAAAAGTGCTGAGGTTCTTGGGAGTGTTTTTTAACAAATCCTGCTCTAAAATCCTATCTAGGGAATCCTTTCAAGACCTTTTTGGACTTCCCTACCCATGTACCTTAGAACCCTGGTCCACAAACATCTGAATTTACATTTGACTCTGCCACCAGGATGTAATTCTGTAGGGTCTTAAAAGGAATGGGAACCATTAGTGTATTGTAAGGCTCTGGAAAAGCAACCTTAACTCAATCTCTTACCATAATCATCTTGATCAGTTACAGCCATCAAAACAGAACAAAAACATTCTCTTAATAACTATTACAGACACCTGAAAAAGGAATCTGAAGGCTACAAAAGCACTCACGAAACTCACAAAAGTTTTGTTCCCTCTTTTGTGTCTTTCAATCACAGTTAATTAAAGCACTTCTGGCTCCAAAAGCAGCTATTCATCTCATTAGGTACATACAGTAAGAAATGTTTTACAGATAAGGAAATGTGCAAAAGCTTTTGTTTTCTGTCAATGTCACATTTGAGTTATCTGAGTTCTAGTTCCTGAACTCTTACTTTGAACAATCTAAGCTCCAGGTACATGACCATTTCTTTATGAGACTGATACGAAAGACATTGTATTGGTCTTTTCATTTGCTTTGCAACATTTTTCTTTCTTCCCAATAAAGTTTAGCTATCTCTGGATACTGCTTTTTGTTTTTCCCCTCAATGGAGATGAAGATTTTTTTTTTCCTGTGCCTAACAGGACTAATTAACATTGAACTAAAATGACCTGTTGGTACTACTTAGAAAGGTGAGTTTTACATGTGACATCTGACCATCAAAATAGTTCTGAAGCCACTAAAGAAAAATGTTACGCAGCAACTGGAAAGGTCTAATTCATAGCGTATTTTCACTGTCCAGAAGGATTTATCAGGGACCTGAGGCTGGTGGTGTGAAGGCAGTAAGGATACGTGATGACAGTAAATTCACACTAGGCCATGTGAAGACCAGAAGAAAGAGTGCATAATTAAGCTCAAACTTAGTGGGGAGAGACAACTGAAAACTACTTCAGCTCATTTTTAGCATGCGGTGCTTGATCTCACCATTGGGCATGCAGAAGGGCATAAAATGTAAGAGGATGAAAACATCAGGCATAAAAAGCTACATCAGGCATATGAAACTAAGCATGGACTCTATTTATCGTTGCTTATTTCATTTATACGCTGTGCATATAAATAATTAATTATGCAATGTAGCATGCAAACCTAAGCTCTGTCTGCTTCCTTTGTGTAGTCAGCTTTAAGCTGGACAAGCACGGTCCTAGGCAACTCTTTGACTTACTTTGGGTCTTAAGACCCAAGAGACTCCTGCTTGTTGCCAAGAGGAAACCGGACTCTCTGTACCTCGCTTCTCTCAGGCTGGAGAAACCCTCAACTATGAAACAATGTAGTTCACAGTTGCCCTTAAGTGCCGAACCAAATCTGAATAACCAGATTTTAATTAAAAGAAGTGGTTTGGCAACTGTACAGGTTCACTGACAGGAAAATCTAAGTGAACAAATCTGCTACACCAGCCCAACGCATACCCTTTTTCCCTCACCTTAAAAGGTAAGCTAATAATACAAAATAGGAACTTAGACTAAGGGAATACAGACAAGGACTGGCCATGTGATAAGAATTCATGTTTCAAGTACTGTGAACACAGCTATGATGCATGGTGGAGAAAGAGGGTAGTCCCTGACGCACCACGACCATCTTGCCCGGTAAGCACACGCGTGTGTGTGTGACTGCATGAGTGTGTGAGTGCGTTTGTCTTTGCACGTGTGTGTGTGACTGTCACCGTGCACGTGAGCGCATGTGTGCCTCAGCACACGTGAGTGCATGCACGTGTGTACCTGACAGTGTGTGTCTCTCCGTGAGTGTGTCTCCGCACAAGTGTGCGTGCCTGTGTGTGTCACCGTGCACATGTGTTTGTCTCCACCTGTGTGTGTCACTGTGTGTGTGTTTCCACGTGTGTGTACGTGATGGTGTGTGTCTCTGCCTGCATGAGTGCGTGTGTGCATGATGGTGTGTGTGTGTGTGTGTGACTGTGTGTGCATCTCCACACGTGTGTGACTGTGCAACTGCATGAGTGCGTTTCTCCACATGCATGTGTGCATGACTGTATGTGCATGTGTCTCCATGTGCGTGTCTGCGTGAGTGTGTGTCTCAGTGCATGTGCGTGAGTGCTTGTGTGTCTCCGTGCACTTGTGTGTCTGAGTGCATGTTTCTCTCTGTGCGCGAGTGCATGTCCCTATGCACGTGATGTGTGTGTGCATCTCCACATGTGTGTGACTGTGCATCTGCGTGTTTCTCCACGTGTGTGCATGAGCGTGTGTGTGACTGTGAGTGCATCTCAGCACACGTGAGTGTGTGCGTGTCTCCACATGTATGACTGTGTTAGTGCGTGTCCCTGCGCATGTGGTGTGTGTGTGTGACTGTGAGTGCATCTCAGCACACGTGAGTGTGTGCGTGTCTCCACATGTATGACTGTGTTAGTGCGTGTCCCTGCGCATGTGGTGTGTGTGTGTGACTGTGAGTGCACGTGTTTTTGCCTGTGTGCGTGACTGTGAGAGTGCGTGTCTCAGTGTGCATGTTTGTCTCCACACCTTAGTGCATGTCCATGACAGTATGTGTCTCTGCACAAGTGAGTGTGGCTCCACACGCATGTGTGCATGACTGTGTGTCTGTGAGTGCGAGTGTTTCCACCTGTGTGTGCATGACCGTGATAATGCGTGGCTCAGCGTAGGCATGACTGCAGTTGTTTCCACCTGAGTGTGTGCATGCCTGTTTGTCTGTGTGAGTGCATGTGCACCTCCACACGTGACTGTGTGTCTGTGAGTGCGTGTGCATGACTCTGTGAGTACATGACTGCGCATGTCTCTGCGTGTGTGCACGTGACTGAGTGCATGAGTGTCTCCATGCACGAGTGCATGTCTGTGTCTGTGTGAGTGCGTTTCTGCCTGTTTGTGCATGACTGTGAGTGCATGTCTCAGCGCGTGTGAACGAGTGCCTGTGCATCTGTGTGCTTGTGTGCATAAGTCCCTGCGCATGTGACGTGTGAGTTCATGACTGCGCGTGCATCTCCGCATGTGTGTGACTGTGTATGTGCGTGAGTATATTTCTCCACACGTATGTGTGTGTGACTCTGTGTGTCCACGACTGTGAGTGCATGAGTGTCTCCATGCGCCTCTGCATGAGCACGTTTCCACCTGTGTATGCATGACTGTATGAGTGCGTGTCTCTGCATGCTTGTGTGCATGAGTGTTTCTGCTTGTGCGCATAAGTGTCTCCACACACAAGTGTGTGTGCCTATGTGTGTGCGTGTGCATGAGTGTTTGTCTGTGAGTGCGTGTTTCCACATGTGACTGCAAGTATGACTGTGTGTGCGTGGTGATAATGCGTGTCTCAGCACAACTGCAAGTGTTTCTACCTGAGTGTGTGTATGCCTATTTGTCTGAGTGCATGTGTGCCTCCGCACGTGTGTCCCTACACATGCTTGACTGTGTCTGTGACTGCATGTCCCTGCACACGACATGTGTGTGCACATCTGAGTGCATGTGTGAGTGCATGAGTGTTTCCACATGTGAGTGCATGTACAAGACAGTATGCGTCTCTGCACGAGTGCGTCTCCACGTGCATGAGTGCGTGACTGTGTCTGTGAGTGCGTGTTTCCGCCTGTGTGTACGTGACTGTGATAGTGTCTCAGTGCGTGCGACTGCATGAATGTTTCCACCTGAGTGTGTGCATGCCTGTGTCTGTGTGAGCGCATGTCCCTGCCCACATGACGTGTGTGTACATCTCTGCATGCATATGTGGTTGTGCATCTGCATGTGTGCGTGACTGTGTGAGTACGTGAGTGTTTCTGCTTGTGTGTGCTTGACTGTGAGAGTGTATGTTAGTCTCCATGCCCGTGTGTACATGACTGTGTGATTGCATGTGCCATTAAAGTGCATGTCTCAGTGTGTGACTGCGTGCCTCCGCATGCGTGCTTCCACCTGAGTGTATGCATGCCTGTTTGTCTCTGAGTGTGTGCACCTCTGCATGTGTGCATATCTCTGCATGTGCGTGACTGTGTCTGTGTGAGCATGTGTCCCTGCACAGATGACATGTGTCTCTCTGCACACGTGTGTGACTGTGCATCTGCATGAGTGCATTTCTCCACACATGTGTGTGCATGACAGTGTGAGTGCGTGACTGTATGTTTGTGTGTGTACATGATGGCGTGTGTCTCGGCACAAGTGCCTATGTCTCCCCACGCATATGTAAGTGGCGGTCTGAGTGCACGTGTGTCTCCGCCTGTGTGTGTGCATATGTATGTGATGGTGTGTGTGTTTGCGCATGCGTGACTGTGTGTACATGACGGTGCGTCTGCATGAGTGCATTGTCTCCGCACACGTGAGTGCATGTGCATCTCCGTGCCTGTTTCCACTTGTGTGTACGTGACTGTCTCCACGTATGTACATGACAGTGTGTCTACATGAGTGCGTGTGCATCTCCGCACGTGTCCCCATGTGCATGACTGTGTGCGTGTGCGTCTCCACGCATTTGTGTGAGTGTGTGTGTGTGTTTCTGCCTCTCTGTGTGCATGTCTCGGCCTGTTTGTGTGTGCATGTGTCTCCACTTGTGTATCTGTATGAGTGTGTGTGTGTGTGTGTGTATGAGACAGTGCATCTCTGCATGAGTGCATGTCTCTGTGCGCAACTGTGTATCTGCATGACTGTATGAGTGCATAAGTGCATGTGTGTTTCAGCCTGAGTGTGTGCGTGCCTGTTTGTCTGTGTGAGTGCATGTGCGTCTCCACATGCGTGTGTGCATTATGGGGTGTCTGCATGTGTGTGTGCGTGACTGTGTGCATCTCCGCACATTGACTGTGCATCTGCGTGAGTGTGTGTCTCCACATGCATGTGTGCATGACTGTGTGTGCATGTGTCTCCATGTGCGTGTCTGCATGAGTGCATGACTGTGAGAGTGCATGTCTCAGCGCGTGTGCGAGTGCTTGTGCGTCTTCGTGCACTTGTGTGAGTGCATGTTTCTCTTTGTGCTCGAGTGCATGTCCCTGTGCACGTGATGTGTGTGTGACTGTGCATCTGTGTGTTTCTCCACATGTGTGTGCATGAGCGTGACTGTGAGTGCATGTGTGTCTCCGTGCGTGCATGACTGTGAGTGCGCCTCAGCACACGTGAGTGCGTGTGCGTGTCTCTGCATGCATGACTGTGTGAGTGCGTGTCTCTGCACACGTGGCACGTGTGCGTGACTGTGAGTGAATGTGTCTCAGTGTGCATGTTTGTCTCCATGCACGTGAGTGTGTGACTGTGTGAGTGCATGTACATGTGCAGAGACACACACTGTCAAGTGAGTGTGGCTCCACACACGTGTGCATGACCGTGATAATGCATGTCTCAGCGTGGGTGTGACTGCAGTTGTTTCCACCTGAGTGTGTGCATGCCTGTTTGTCTGTGGGAGTGCATGTGCACCTCCACACGTGACTGTGTGTCTGTGTGAGTGCGTGTGCCTCTGCATGTGTGCGTGACTGTGAGTGCATGAGTGTTTCCACGCGCAAGTGCATATACAAGACAGTATGCGTCTCTGCATGAGTGTATGTCTCCATGTGCATGTGTGCATGACTGTGTCTGTGTGTGTTTCCGCCTGTGTGCATGTGACTGTGATAGTGCGTCTCAGTGCATGCGACTGCATGAATGTTTCCACCTGAGTGTGTGCATGCCTGTGTGTGCGCATGTCCCTGCCCACATGACGTGTGTGTACATCTCTGCATGCATACGTGGTTGTGCATCTGCATGAGTGTGTGTCTCTGTGTGAGTACGTGAGTGTTTCTGCCTGTGTGTGCATGACTGTGAGAGTACGTCTGAGTGCGTGAGTGTTTCTGCCTGTGTTTGTGTGTGTGTGTGTCCCTGCGCACATGGCATGCATGACTGTGTGTCTGCGTGAGTGCATGTGTTTCTGCCTGCGTGTGCTTGACTGTGCAAGTGCATGTTTGTCTTCAGGCCTGTGTGTGCATGACAGTGTGAGTGCATGACTGTATGTTTGTGTGTGTACATGATGGCGTGTCTCAGCACAAGTGCATGTGTCTCCCCACGCATATGTATGTGACAGTGTGAGTTCATGTGTCTCCGCCTGTGTGTGTGCATATGTATGTGATGGTGTGTGTGTGCATGTGTGCGTGACTGCGTGTACATGACAGTGTCTGCATTAGTGCATTGTCTCTGCACACGTGAGTGCATGTGCATCGCTGTGCGTGTTTCCACTTGTGTGTACATGACTGTGTTTCCACCTATGTGCGTGACTGAGAATGCATGTGCATCTCCACACGTGTCCCCATGTGCGTGACTGTGTGTTTGTGTGTCTGCATGTGCGTCTCCACGCATTTGTGTGAGTGCGTGCATGTTTCTGCCTGTCTGTGTGCATGTCTGAATGTCTGTGTGTGCATGCGTGTCTCTACCTGTGTATCTGTGAGTGTGTGCACATGCATGTGTGTACGTGATGTTTCTCTGCACGAGTGCATGTCTCCGTGTGCAACTGTGTAGAGGGCATAAGTGCATGTGTGTTTCAGCCTGAGTGTGTGCATGCCCGTTTGTCTGTGTGAGTGCATGTGCGTCTGCATACGCGTGTGTGCATAACTGCATGTGTTTTTGCGCACAAGCGCGGCTGTGTCTCTGCCCGTGTGTGTGTCTCCACCCATGCATGTGTGCGTATGTATATGACGTGTCTCCAGACGTGTGTGTGCATGTGCGCATGCATCTCCGCCCATATGTTGTGTGCATGTGTGTCTCAGCTTTGTTACCTGTAAGGGCAGTTTTCTCTTTTTTCTTCTCCTCCTCCCCCCAGGCTACCCATGCTAATTTGCGTCTCTGCTCTGCCCTTATTAAACCATCCTCCTTGTCCTTCACAGCACCCCCCCCAGTGCAAAGAGGCACAAGAACATCCTGCTGCCACAGCTGTCCTGAGTGAAGAGGTGGCACAGGGCAAGCAGGTCTATTCTCCCAAATCCCTCCCCCAGCTCCTCTCAAGACTTCGTGGAAACCCAGTAGTAGTAAATACTGACTTACGTATTGCACACCGCCATGGTCTGACACGACTCTCCTGTGCAGAATTCTGAGATTGTACTATATTGTAAGTTGATGTGATGAAAGAAAGTCGTTGCTGAAAAAAAAAAAAAACACAATGGAAACAAATCAGAAATAAAATACTTGTGAAACACCGGTTGTCCTCCTAACTTTTATTTAAATAGATCGAGTTATTAAGTGACCTCAGTGTCTTAAGCTTGCATACATACTTAAACATGCTTTAGTTAAATGAGTCTAATGATGAATTGCAAAACAAAGAGCTACAGAGAATGAAAGCTCTTGTTTTCATTTAAGATGAAAGCGCTACGATGCATCAGCTCTTATTACTCACAAAGCAGCAAGACTGGAAAGCATCTCTGTCATCAGCCTCACCTTTACAGTAGAATGCTGTGCTCCAAGCTGAAGGCAAACTATTTTCTACATCCTTTTGAAGTCAGACTTAAAATGCATAGTGGCTACAAAACAACATACAGTCCTAATGATACATCTCCCTTGAAAATAATCAGCATGAAAACTAGTACACTGCTACTTTCAAAAAAAATCCCCTGAGATGTTAACATTTTAATACTATGGTGGGACACCTCACTTTTTTTTAACGAGCCACTCTAAGCTTTTCTAATACAGTTTCAAGTAGTTTCTTGCTACCACTGCATTCTGTCGGAAATAAAAACAAGACTGGGTGACAGCTGCAGGTTAGAATGGCAGATGAAGCAGCAGTACAAGAAAATACTGTACATCAGAATTCAGATGCGTTGATACAGCACTCAGTTACGCTAGTCGGTCACATCTTTCGAGTTCCAGCCTGACTAGAGTTTAAATTCACGGTAATTAATTCCACCAAAGCTTGGAAGGAATGGAGAGAAGAAACCAACCAAAAGGCTTGTAAACTTCTCATTGCTGAGCAGAACTCCGCTTTCATAAGAGTCGTACTAAACTACAATTTTTACAGTGCTTCTGTGAGACCAATAGCTTGAGTAAGAAACATGCTGAACTGCCTGTTTAGCAGAGCAGTCAGAAGGGGAAGTGATGGTCCTCAGAAGGGCATTAGAAACTTCATTGCCCTTGGTGCCACAGTAAGTCGGAAGGAAGAAATGCATCCTGCCTCCCCCACTGCTGAGCACAGTTGGTTTCTATATAAGACAACTTAATTACTATTCAAGGTGTAATGACATGTATTATGCAGGAAGCATAAATAGTCATTGCGTGTTGTCCTAAGTGCTGCAAACAGTGACGAAAAAGCAGTGAATGAATGCCTACTTGGGTGTGGCCAGCAATCTCAAGAGCTGTATGATCGAAATACTCACTGTTGCTGGCTAGCCACTCGTTGAGGTCTATTTCTCGTGGTAACATCACCAGCTCCTTAAATTCAAAGTCGGTAATTCTGGATTTTGTGTATTCTGGCTCTAGGTAAAGTTTCTTCTCTTCCGGTGCTGGCTTTTTACCATTTGGCTTTCCCTTGGACTTCCTGCAAGAGATGAAAAAGAAGGGTTACCTTCACTGCCAGCCAGCAGCTGGAGGAACCCGAAAGAAATCTGTTTATCCACACTCCTGTGTTTCAGTTTATACTGTTTCTCCTGCTTTCTCTCCCCTCAGCTTAACTTGTTAAATAAAGCAAAAGTTGTTGATAAAGTGCATAAGTTATTGGGAAAATTTTGTATTGTGTAACTGCGTTGCCTTTGTCAGTTTAGACTCCGAGTGATCTGGGAGAGTGACAGCCAGTCTTTATACCTGTGAACAGTTGTGACAGCAAAATGGTACTGTGCCCAAAGGAGATACTCGGATGCGAGTATACTGCCTACCCGCTGCACCACAGTTAACTGTGGCAGCGCAAGCAGACTGCTGGGAGAAGACAGCTCCCAGTTGGAAAAATGCTCTTTCCACACGAAATAAGCCTCCACGAGGATTTATAAAAACAGACTAACAGCATTTCATTAAGTGCGTTTATTTCCACGGCATATTGCAACTTTTGATCTCCTATTTTTCAAGCCTTTACTTTAATTATTAGTTTTCCTCCCACTCTGTTTTTAACACCCTCAAGCTAGAACACAACCAGTATTCCTGGGATGGGGGTTCCGTATGGACATTTGAGCAAAGCTGGTGGGTCAGCTCTTCGTTTTATTTAGGCTATATGTGGTCAAACAGCTGCATATACATGTGTTTCTACAATTAAAAATTCCACCTGATTGGAAACAGAAGCTCTATTTAATGGTGAGAGACAAGTGCAGTAAGGCAATGCTTGGTATGCACTACCATAAGAGAGATGCTGGGATTTTTCAGTGCTAGCTTTTCCTGGTTAAAGAGTGGGTTTTTAAGGACGTGCAAAACCACAACAAGTCCACCTTTGCACATGAGTGCATTGAATTTGCTGTTGAAACGTATCTGGATCCCATCCCAAGGAAACTGTCTTGCATTCTGGCTCTTAGCATGCTTAAATCTTCAAAACACGCCTGAGATACACACTTGGTTTTTGCCGTATGACTGAGATGCGCATCTTTCCTAAAACCATGTTTTACACGTCAGTACTTTTCCCAAAGCACGTACGGTTATTTGGATTTCTCTCCTTATGGGCTTTTTACTGATGCGCACGCTAAACCGATCTTCAGAATGACTCATGGTCCCCATCTTCAACACTGCATTAAGTAGTGAGAGGCATGCCATAACTTTCTACGGCTCAGTCACCAGGACTGTCACTGTACACCATCTAGAACTTTTATTAAGCCTCGTCACATTTCTCCCTAGCCACCAGAGCGACTTCAAGATGAGAAAGGAATGCGATCATCGAGGAAAACTTACAGCAGCAGCACGATACACACACTCACAATATATTTTCAAGCCATGGATGTGCAGGAACCACCACTGGAGACCTCCAGTACAGAAAAGATGGTTCTCTGTACTTCTACGCGTTCATGAGAAATGTCACAATTAGAGAGGACACCTGTGACATGAACATCTTTTTTAAAGAGACTGCATATACAGTAGGAGAATAAACTAAAACCAGTACTTAAGATGACCCATTTAGCGTACAGCTACTTTTTTCACATTTTCTGTCATCTCCTTTTTCCACAGCAGTGCATTCCAATTCAAATGAAGCCTACAAGACACATATCCCTTAGGTTGATTTAATGAAGCAACCTGGACTAATTCACACAGCTGCCCAAAGGGATGGTCTAGGACACGTGAAGTCAGACATTTCAAAGCAGAATACTCTTAACACTGAGGGGTTACTCAGACCAGCAGATCCTGGTTCTCAGCTGTGTATTCTTGTCTTCAAACCCTTATATTTGCAAGATTGCTTTTGAACCTCACCATGCAGAAAAATGACCTGGAGATAAAGAAATGTCCATGAAAGAATTGCAGAAGGGCCTTGAAGGTATTTAAAGAATGTATGAAAGATGTACTTACGCTTGGGCGTCAGACTTCAGGTTTTCAGAGAACTTGAAATAATACCCAAGGAAAACACACTGGCAAGAAAGAACAGTCTCATCTGATAATCTGTAACCTGACTTTGTAATATATGATATGTGTTTGTCCTGTTCCTTCTGCAAGACTACCATACTAGGACTTGAAACTACCTTACCTTGACAGTAAACAGCATCGATCCAGGTGATATTATGCATTTGGCCCCAAGCTAATAAAAAAAATACTCGAGGCCACTAATTTGCCTAATTCCAAACATAAGATGCCTTACTCCTACACTGCTGAAACCACACCTGGCGTGCTCCATGTAGCACCTTCTTATCTGTTAGACCACTGGACAGAGATTAATGTCTTATCCAGAATATACACTTTGGGTTTTTTCAGCTGGTTGGTTGGGGAAAGGAGCAGGATTCAGACATTCATGGATAAGTTGATCTTTTAAGAAACGGGAGTTATAACTGAGTGACACTCAGGCAGAAGATGCTTTCAGTTTAAAAGACTGGTTTGAAAAACGGCATTACCCACTTGGGAGAAGAGAAGTAGCGTGGATAGAACAGAGCGTGTACCTTTGCTTTACGTCAGGATACTTGAACCAAGAGCCCTGGGTCAGGGCTGTGCCACATCAGCAAAGAGCAGTCTTTCGAGAGGAGAAGGAGGGAAGAGACACACAAAGAGGTCACAGATAGTCTGTCATAGAGCCAAGACTGCAGAGGGAAACCACAGGAGGAAGCTAGATGCAGGAGGCTGAGGCAAGCCTTCCAGTGAAGGAAAGTGGATCGTGTTTACCTCATTCTCACTTCAGCATCTTCTTTCCATTTCAAGAAAAGAAACAAAAATTCAATGCTACATACTTCCGTCAAGTTTCTTAATGCAAACAATTATGAGCAGTCCTTATGCCAGGAAAAAAAAAACACCTAGTCTCATTTCCACACCAATGTCAGCTCTGCTGGATTAGTACATGCAGCCACTTTGCATCTTTCAACAGATTGAAAGTCTTTCCACAGCTGCCTCAGTCTGGAACTGGATCATTTCAAACAGAAGCTTCCTGAAGGAACTTATGCCCTGCCCCTTTCCAAAGCTTTGCCTCAGTTTAAGAAAGAACCTGTCTCATGAGTATCACCACAAAACCTGCAACAAGGCCCATAATCACTGATAGGAAAGGGTTTTTATTCACACCGCTGAAACCTGAATGTCAAAGCATCATCTGCAGCACAAACTTCTTTTTAACTTTTAGCAGCTGCTGAGCATTAAAACAAGAACACAGAAATTGCTTCTATGATCAGATTTTCACGACCTGTGTGCAGTTTGGTTGGGATATTACAGGGCTCAAACGCTGTAACTACAAACAAAAATATATTCCAGTTTTAACAATGCCAAGTTTTGAAGTGGACTGCACATCTTTCCTCAGGCAGAACTCTGGTTATAACATCAGGCTTTCTAGTACTAATCACGCTGACTCTGGGTTGCAAAACCATTGGTTTTGCATTGGAAACTATCAATAATACTCAATACTAAAGCATTTTCTTCACAGACTTAGAAAGCTGGAACATACAACAGTATACAGAAAGCAGTTTAAGAAACACAATGACGTATGATCAAGAGTCAACAAGTAATAGTTCTGTGTTCCATATAAACCTAAGCTCAGACATTTACTAAAAAGCAAGAAGTTTACCATTTAGTTTCCTTCTGCTCCACTTTCCCTCCAAGTTCACTATTGTTTCAAAGGCTTGCAAGAAAACACCATCTACCCAGAATCAACTCCGAACACACAAAGAGAAGCAACTGTTATCCTCTTTGCTGTGTGCTGCAAAGTTTTATATTCAAGAGGCCTTCTTCAATTTTTGTTTTAAAGTGCACAAATTCAAAAAATTACGCGTTGCCATTTCTGAGATGTCCCAAACACCCTTATAAGGTAACAACTATGGCACCAAACATAAAGCAGCACACTCAGAAACAGTTCATTCATCCTGCTTTCAATGAAAGGAAATGTGTCAAAAACAGTAGAGTTGTATTGTTCTACTCAGGAAACACCCAAATCCATCACCTACAGTCTACACCACCCACATCCTAAAGCCAGCAAAAGTCCCGATTTGTGTTTACCTATGTCTTACTTAAAAACAATGAGAATTCCATGTCTTAGCACTTGTATATCAGATGAACGCACCCCAACGCAGCTGAAGAAATGGTATTACACAGCTGTACGGGGAGGCCTGTCAAGGTCAGACCAAAACCTTTCTATCTGTGCTTGACTATTCCTTAAGGAAAGAACATCTTTAAGGAAGCCAAGGAGAGACAGCACTCCGCAGTTTTCATTGGCAGGCAAACCAGAGTACAAATGAATTCTTCAGATAAGTTTCAGGATAGGTTTGTTTTTGTTTGGTTTCAGGCACTCATATAAGATGCCACGGGCCAAGTTACATCCAGGAAGAAGATCCAGAGAAGGAGAAGTGGTGGTAAAAGAGAGGTCACTCACATGAAGCATCGTAACAGAAGGTTAAGCAAACCAGCTCCAGCCAGAGGACATTCATTACTGCCTGGGCTTCCATGCTCAGCCTTGTGTTCACCTGAGAAAACACAGCAGCTGGAAACTTGCCTAGATCTCACCCGAGCAAGAGAGGTGTAAGACAACCCCAGTGAGTAACGGGCCTGCTGGGCCATGATGATCTTTTTCCTGGTCAACTGCCTTGTTAAGATTCAAGTACAAATGCCAGTTTCTCAGGTTGCTTTGTTATCCCCTCTCAGTTAATCAAGATCCTTTTCTTCTCTCTCTCATTTCCTTCAGATACCCAGTAGTTTCCTGGTGCAAAAAAACCTTCTTTGGAGCATCTTAAAGCACTATCCAGGTATTAATTTTAAAACCATAGGAGAGAAGTATTATTCCCACTTCATAGCAAAAAATGGCTTTAAGGTTCAAAGTTCATTAATGGTACAAATGCTAAAGATGTGCTTTGTTTTAACTGATACGGTTTGTTTTGAAAGAAGTACAAGGGTAGCAGTCTGATCTAGCTGAGAACATGCCAAGGACACCACGCCCACAGCGCGGACACGCTCCCTAGCCTCACCGAGTTCACACCACTTTGGAGTTGTACCAGGCATCCATGGTTTTGGTCATATGACCCCAATTTATCACAAGTTTGACTTCAGAAGAGATACTAGCAGTTAATTAAACTGACTGTGCATTTTAAAATCATCACTACCTATTCAGGATTCCTTTTTTTTTTCCCCCCACCAGAGGGAACCAGCTGTCCAACTCTGCTATAACCATTATCTTGCTGTATCTTTTTTATGTGGTATATTCAAGCTGGGAGGCTTGCTTGTTTGTTTCCAGAAACAAGCGCCACATAGAAGAGTAACTTTGGAAAGATAAGCTAAAAAAAACAACAGAAAACCAACAGAAACCCTACCAAAAAAACTCCATCGCAGTGAGGAGCCACGGCTGCAGAGCCAACTCCAGTCACTTTGTGCCCTCTGGATCTTGCACCAATTTCAAGTCCCAGGTCTCAAATACGCTGATTTCCACTTGAAAAAAAATCAACAGAACAGGCCCAGCAAGCTTTATGTGGCAAATTTCCCCCTATTTGCAAACTTAAAAACGCACAAGCCACCTCAAGTCCACAGAGATGAAAACTGCCCAAGATTATGAAACTTGCACAGAGATACTCATTTCGTGGCTAATATTATTTATATAACTGATCCAATTTATTACCCTAGGTTGATTGGTATAACCCTAGGAATCCCAAACAAAATTAGAAGAGTTTCCCAGCTGTGACAATCCAGTTGGGACATATTCAGTCAATGCTGGCAAGAGCAGAGCGAGAGTCCAAGGTTCACGGTAATGCATACAACTGTGGCACAAAAAAGAAAACGCTGCTTTAAGAAAGATGAGAAAAGTAAGACGCTGACGGAATGTTACAAAATCACAGAATGGCTTTGGTTGGAGAGACCTTAGAAATCATCTATTTCCAATCCCCTGCCAGGGGCAGGGCTAACGAGGCTTTAGGGGGCTATTTTCAAGTATCTAGTTTGTGCTTTGCAATTTGTATGGTTCACAAGCCAAAAAGTGTTAGGGTTGAAATGCTGCAACACCAACTGCAACATCTCTGTGGAAAACAGTCTTTTGAGGATTTACAGTCTCCAACAGCAACACCATTATTACACCTCACCCAGGTGTGCCTCTATGCTACCGAATTAGTGGATACATGAAACTCTCTTCGCCTTCGATTTTCATCCTGTATTTTTTTCCTTTTCTTTTTGAAACATTGAGTTTTAAAATAGCCTCCATAGCCAAAGTATTACAAAGTACTCTTGCCAAAACCTACTTTCGTAGTAATCTGAGGCTGAGGGTTAGCTTCTTAAAACGTAAGCCAACACAGAATTAGAGAGGCAGTAAGCCAACCTTTTAACAGCATCTTTTAGGCCAATCCTTACGACCACGTTCAGGTTTTTCTTGCAGTTAATGCGGGGTTGTAATTCAAATTTAAGTGTATTTTCACAGCAGTTTCCCTGCTTTTCCCTTCTTGGTGTAAGGAATCATGCGAGCTGGGTGGAACAGGAGAGGAAATAAAATGTAGAGAAGTTAAAAATTTGAATACACAAGCTCTTTTCCTCTAACATGCTCAGACATAGGGGAGAAAACCAAAACTCTGCCATCCACATGTTTCGTAAGGAAAAGCAGGCTAACTGCTCAAAGATTTACTTATCTCTTTTTTCTTCCCCCATGATGGTTTACTGGAAAGAAGTTATCAGTTAATTTCTGGTTAGGAATGTCCTGCGTAACTATGGGAGCCTTGACCCTATTCATAGCAGGAAGGAAACAGTTTTATGAGTGAGAATTTGATTCCCGACAACAAGCACCCACCAAGGACAATAAAAAAGCAGGTTACAGCAGCTTTTACAGGACAGTCACAAACGCCGTCCATTTTCCTATCTCGGCCATCCTTATTTCCCACACTGGTCTTTTCCCCTCTGATAGGTGCAAGGACTGAAGTCTTAAAGGCTGCAATCACCTTAAAATCACCCCTTGGGAATTCAACTTGTTTGTACATGATGCAAGAAAATTGGAATTGGAAGTGTCGTTTGTAACAGAAGTGTAGTTGAAAAGAATATCTGCATTTCTCTCTGCCTTTAAAACATTACGTGTCCAATATCTCCCTGGAGAATTGTCTGCTGTCCCCCACACGCTGCTTTAACCAAGGCCAGTGCTAAGCCTTTAGCTGAAAAGGCCACACGCCAGCACACCCAGACCACGAATCCTGGGTGTACACGTACACGCTCAGGGTTGGGAAAGAGGAAAACGTCAGCATGGGAAGGGAGACCGTGTAAGGTATTAGAATGCAAGCCCAAACCCACTGCGTCGTGCAGCGCAATTGTTCATGGATTGCTGCGGTCAGACTGTCTCCCCAGGGCTTGGGGAAGGAAAGATACCGCATTTTCAGACTGTCTGTGATTCCTCTCACCCCAGGTTCTCTGACAGACCCCCGTGACCTCAGCTCCATTCCTCCCAGCTCCTGCCCTGCGTTAGTTCCAGGGCTGGGGTACATTGCGGCTCTAAGGAGGCTGCACAGAATAAAATGTCTTTGGCAGCATTTCTCGTCCTGCTTCTTCATTTTTGTTCCGTTTTTAAAAGTTACTAATAGTTTATTTAAGGGGAGGAGGAAAGAAGAATGTGCCCTACATGCCAGGGAAACTTTTTCTCCTGGATTCTCATAGTGGCTCTTTGCCTTAAAAGGGAATCTTTGCTCAGCCTCCGGATGCTGCGCTGAAAACAGTCGGTGCCAAGGCATGGCAGGCATGTTAAGGATGACAAATGCCATAACATTATTTTATAATGCTGCTTCTCAGCAGAAAGCCCAGAACAATTCTGTAGGGCCAAACTGAGTTTTAGCTGGTGCTGCTGGCAAAGCAAGGAGAACACGGGGCACCTGCAGTACTGTCTCCAGGACATCAGGATTCTCCCTTACTTCTAGAGGAATCCCCACCCACCTCACACCTCTCTCTCCTGCACCCTTTGCCTGCTAATCCCTGGTGTCAGCTCCATTTGCCCCTCACAGTGTGGCAGCTGCATGGTAACTGCCTTCTGAAGTCCAGTGCTGGGACGTTCAGGTACTTGCTGATGGCTGGGTACTGCTGCTGCTCCTTCCCTTCTGCTTAGGCTGCCCCATTTTCTCTTTAATGCAACTCTGGGAAGAACGAACGCAGAGGCATGGCCAGGCTTGCAAACAATTTGGTTAATACTACAAAAATGCGTAGAGTGCATTCTTGTGGTAAAAACACGCTGGACTAGAGTTTCCTTTCTTCTCCAGGCGTACCTGCCAGAAGTCCTCCCCAAAGCAGAGGCTGGACCTGCCCTCTCTGTCTGCCTTTGAGGAGGGCCTCCTGGAAGCAGGACCCTCACACAGGTTCAGCTGATGGGAACAGGGCCCCAGCACCATGCAGGGTGCAAGTAAGATTACTTCTGGGAGCCAGGGATGCAATTTAGAAGGAACCATTCACCAGCAGAAGGACAGAAAGTGGTCTTATCCCACTCAATTTTCATTTTGAACTGTTTCTTCTACCTTTACACACAAAAAAGCACTCACGTAGCCAAAGTAGGAGATGCCAAAGCAAAGTCTCAGCAAAATTCTTGCCCTAATTTATGATTTAGTACAGTCCAGAGTTTTGGTAATCTGAGGACTAGGAAAGTTAAAAAAAGAGACAAATCTTTCCTAATGTTTATACTCAAGAGCTTTACATGGAGCCAAATTAGGTCTGTTGTAAGAGATGCAGTAGGTCCCAGATTCAGAGTATTGCAACAACTAATTTATCCAATGCTTAGAACAAACTATAGAGCAGAACACTGCGTCATAGGTACCAGAGTCCTGAGCGTGTGACAGAATTGGGGTGTTTTCTTCTTCTTTATGTTGCTTTTAACTCTCCAACTGTGGGTGAGCTCTGGCCAGCTGACAAAGCAAACCCTAACCTGAGCAAAACAAAGCAAAGACCTGCTTGGAAACCTATCTCTTAGGGTGTTTTCCCTGTTGCAGCAACTCCTCCCCAGGAGGGTACTTTCAGAGCAGACCTCGAGAGCACATGGGGCACAAAGGGATCAGAGAGGCTCTGCTGTGAAATTCCACAGGGCAGCCCTCCAACAGCATCTCTACCCAGCCCTTTCTGAAATTCATCAGCTGCAAACACAGGCTGGAGTCTCCTGTTCTGGGCTTTGTCTTGTTAACACGCTGCTCATTTTAGTTCCCAAGCACACGCTCCAAAGTCATCAGGATGCTACTGTATCCTTGTCACTATTAGAAGAAAAGGTCATTCCTATTGTAGCAACTAATTCTTCCTTAACCATCCACCGATGGGCTCCCTACGAATCCTCCCAAACTGCAGCTAGCAGTCGGAATAGGATTCAGCTCACCTAACCACAGATATCTGCATACATGAAGATTTATATCTGAATTACTTACGTCCTTTTACAGGCAGTAGAGATAAACAGTGTTGTGTGTGTGTGTTTTATACCAGACCTACATCTCCACCCAAAGCAGAGATCTACAGCATAGCTTAAATTTCGGTAATTAAAACGCAGGCAAAGGAGGAAAGGGGCTCTCAATTGAGAGCAGACAAAGGCAACTAGCCTACGGTGCAGAGGGAGTTGTGAAGAAGAACCATGAGAACAAGTAATCTGCACCAAAGTTCGAATGCAAGTAAGTTATAACACTCAGAATAGCATTCTTTTTTTTTCCAACCAACATGATTTGAAATTCTGGAGTCCAAAAGAACTGTTTGCAAAGAACAAGGAAAAACTAGAGCCCATCCAATTAGCAACAATAAATACGCCTGTACCTCTCAAAGTTTTTAGACTCTGCAAAGTGAGAGAAAATGTACTGCAGTAAAAACAAGGAAACTTCTTCATTAACATATCTATTACCTGTGTGCTTTCAGACATATCCATTAACTTCAGTAGTTTTTTTCCTGGCTACTTTCTCTGCTGCGATCTTCCACTGAAATACACTTAAAACTTATTTTGACTTCTGCATTATGATTAAATTCAAGTTCTGGCAGCAACCACTCCCCTTGGTTATTCTGATGCAACCCTCTTATCTTCCCAGAAGAGCACATGCGGTACATTTCAGTGCACCTTTGCAGGGAGGGAGTTCACCACCAGAGCACATAAACCACTGAAGACGCTACTCGTTATCTTCCAACCCAAACTGTACAGCTGGCAGACTGCAAAGGTATCTTTTCTATTTCTCTGAGCAAATTTGATTTGGAACCCTCCTGGCCTCGTAAATGTGAGATTTCACAACGTAGCTTGCACAGAGTTGCTTTTCAGAGTAGAACTGTGCTTTAATAGCTAGGAATTATTTCACCATGGAAACCTGGCTTCAGCACTCAGACTTCTTGCTATATAGCCCAAGATACACAAATGCAGACAGCCTGCTCTGCTCAGAGTACCAGGCTGCAGACAGGTTTGTCTTTGTACACAAGTGTTTGACTTTCCTCACAGCCCTTTTCCCACAAAAACATCCATCCATCTAATAGTGCTAACTAGATTTAGGTGCTAGCACAGCCTAACAAAAACCTACAATGAAGGACGTGTGTTAGAGATGCAAGCCAAGCTCACCACCTTACTCACGTACCACGTTTCGGAGGACAGGTACATACAATGTCAATGTATTGTCAACTGAATTTTATAGTTCTGAACATTTAAAAAGTACAAGAGGGTTTTAAAATACACTTTAACACTATACTGCGCAGTACGAAAGGCACTACGGGCTGCAAGATGCAGTCCCCAAGCAGTTAATGGGAACACTCACTGTGAGTCAGTGCTCCCAATAGATAAATACTTCTCAACATGGTGCAACATGTCAGCTTGCAGCTGAGCTCAGCCACAACTGCTGCCTCTCAGCCCAGCTCCCCAGAGGCAAGGAACAGTAAGGGGCTCTTTCTGACTTCCGGCAGGACCGGGCAAGTTGTGGTTATTGAGGCACAAAACATGCCCTGCACTGGAAGGCTACGCTGGCTGCTTCTGTTGGGAATAGGGAAAACTAGTTCTGCCTTCTGTTTTGCTACTTTGTTACATACAGTTCCATCTTTGAAAACATCATTGATATGTAATCATACAGGAAAGCAGGATTTTAACAGCTGAATCTTTCACGTAACAGTCTAGTGTACATCTGAAACTATAAGATGATTTAATAGGCCAGGAAAGTGCCAAGGGCACAAGTGACAGCATGCATAGATTGCATTTGTAACTACTTCAAATGTTTTCATCTTTGTGTAGGAGCTTCAGTAACGTCTTACATATATAGCATGGGAAAAAACTATAGCTTGTCTTCACTACTCACAAGCAATTTTGCATGCCTGCACCTGTGAATTTATTCTTAAAGCCCTTGTACTAGAACACATGTGCCTCTTGTTGCACACAGCTGTGAGGAGCTCATTAGTTAACGAACAGGTTGGGCAAAGAAAGACCAGTGTGAAGCAGCAGCTCCAACTGAAATACAGATCCACGGCATCAAGCTTGACAAACTCATCTCTTACATTTTAAGTGATCTACAGCATTTTTATTAGGAAAGATATTTAATTGCTAGAAGTTACAACCGCTCACAGTCAGTTCTCACTCAATAGCAGCTTTAAGGATCAAGAATGAATTTATTCTTTCTTTTTACCCCCCTCACACCTCTCAATCTTTTTTTTGTACATAAAAAGTCAGTTCAGGGAAATCCAACCTCTCCTGGCGTACCTCAGATCTTGTGATAACAGAACAGCACTTTTCAGTCTTAAAACAAACTGCCTTGTTAAAGGAAGAAAACAATTCATAGTTAGAAGGCACAAAGTACATCTCCTCACGGGAGAAGAGTTGGAGGTAGAAGGAATTATCTTCGTTAGCTAACTTTCATTAATGAATGATACGTACAAAACATTTGCTAATTGAGCCATTAGTTAATTTTTAAACTTTGCATAAGAATGATGCAATGCTGCCTGTTTGGTTTTGTCGTCAGTAACACACAGCCCTTTCAGTATTTCCCTGCATTTACGTACAATAGAAGACAACAAACCTATTCAAAATGTAAGCCCCACAGAATTATGGGCCAAAGTAGAGAACATTTGAATGACTGATAAAAATAGTAGGGGGAATAACATTTTAATTACTTGTACAGTTAGATCTACCACTGTTAATTAGCTCGCAAGACAGCAGTGATTCCTGCCCCTGATTTATTACTTTCCAGGATTCTCCAAGGGAGAAGGAAAAGCTGAAGTAGAAACACCTTTTCAGACACATTACAAGGTAGTGATGTTCAAACTAAGGACTTCGTACAATGAGGAACCAGAACGACCTACTTCAAAAATTTCCTTTCCCTCGTCTTGCCAAATGCATCCTGCTGATTCGTAGCATGTGCCCCTGTAAGTCTTTGCAGCTCCAAATCTGGGATGTGTGGTCACATTGGAATCAACAGCAAGTCTGGTGAGTATCTAGTGAGTGGAGCTAACAAGGACACAGAGCCACCCCTCTTGGCATTTCAATGTTGAAGTCACCATGAAGAATCCCAAGCTTCCTTTCTTCATTAACTCCAACTCTCCATGGCCTGCTGAGATTATTTTGTTCAGACACTGAGCTCTGTTAGAAGCTTTTTTTGTTTTTTGTTTTTGTTTTTTTTTTTAAAAATGTTTCATCTCTACCTGCCTTCCTGAGGACAGGCAGCTGCACTCACTGCTGATTCTTCCTTATTTAAAAATATAAGGAACTGGAGACATCCACAATGTTCCTTCCACCTGGGGAGCAGCTGCTACAGCCAATCCCTGTTGTCTGAGCAAAAGCACTTCTGCACCGGTGTCAGTACCAGAAAGAAATGAACTTGCAAATTTAACAGAGCAGCATTTTCAAGCAAGCTCAAACAACCTACCTCCAACCATTGTTAATGGACCCCACTACTTCCAAAAAGCAGTTGTTCTTCAAAAAGGAAAGGGTTAACCCATACACCCAATACCTTACTCTTTCCAGAGACTAGGTGCTGGCAGATCTTAAGAGCAAAGTTTTATCTTCTCTCCTATTTGCTAAAGTCTTCGTTAAGATTCTGTTGAGCCCCACAGCACCAGAGATTAAGAAAAAAGATTAGGAAAAACTTTTCAGCAAGAAAAAAAAGCTTTATCAAACTCAGTTTGGTGTAGTCACAGAAGATGATATACAATAGGAAATCAGACAGATTTTGCTTTACCTGTTTAGGGAGATGACAACTACCATCAGCAAACTGCATTCCTAACAGCACACCTCTTCAGCAAAGAGCATCAAGAATCAAAAGAGAAAAGCTCTTCTGGAGATTTTTTTTTTCCCCACTTTAAGTCTACTCGGGGTGCACTGATGGTTTAAGATACCACAGAGTAGTGGATAAAAATTTCATGTGTGAAATAGATTCTTTCTCCATAAAGAGCAGTACTGGAAAAAATGGGCTATTATAACAGAAGAAGTAGAGACAAACCAGGAATTGTAGCCAGCTCCCAGAAGGATGATTGCTGCACGTTCATGCTTTGTGCACATAGATATCTGAAATCATCTTCCAGGCAGCAACAAGCAGTAGCTAAGATCATAGAGGAAATACTGTACTGAAACAGCCACATACCAAAGAAACATGATAAAAGAAGGGTGGATGATTCCAGAAGTTTCAGATTACAATCAAATCTATTCTTTCTAAGCTGTCCACAAGGAATTTCCAGAAGAATACAAGGAGGACACTCATGCTCCTAAAACAGAGGAAAACATTGTTAATCCTCAGGCAGACACCCATCCTATACTAGCTCTCAAGATACCTTGCAGGGTTATTTCGACACACAGAGGAATTTTAGCAGTCATCTCCCTCTGGCTATCACTTCACCGGATGTACAACGCGTAACCAAAATACGGCTCAATGTTGTGAAATACCTCTGAATGAAGAAAGACCAACTTCTTCATTAAGCTAGTACACTGTACGTGGTTCGTAAGGCTTCATAAACACACCAGGATCGTGACACTCCTGCAGCGCATGAAAGCGAATGAACTGACAAGTATCCCAAGGAATGGAGGCGTGCCGGCTGCACAGGTCTGCTCAAGAGACACAGCCTCTCTCCAGAGGGTAGCTCCAAGTCCTGAGCTCCAGAAGAAGAGCAGGCCGGTAGATACCTTTGACAGAGATATCTGACAGCTTGTAGCAGAGCTGAGTTTCAAGAAAAACATGACCAACTCTGCAGCCTCCACCAGAAGCGACTTGACTACCTGCACACGCAGGGAACTGCCTGCTGGAGCTGAGGATGGGACCCTCTGAAGGGCCTGTCCTGGCTGGGGGAGTCCTCTGCAGCATACTCTGCCCTGGGCCAGGACACTCAGGTGCAAGAATGATCTCCCAAAGCCCGTCCATGCTTTCAGACGCATGGAAGAGCTACCCACAAAGCCCCATGTCCTAGTCACACCTTGCCAGAGCACAAGATGTTGCTGTCCCACAGTGCCTTTTGTCCTCCAAGTAGCACAGCAAGAGTCCAGTGGCTGCCACTGAACAAGAAATCGCCTCCTGTTACAGAAATATTCTGCGAGACACAGCAGGACAATTAGTGATGTCAGTTGCCCTGAACCACAAACATTTTGAACTATTTTGGTACAATGGAAAGTTGTGGGAGGGAGAAGGAAGAAGCACAGGATAAAAATAGCTGACATGGTTTTGCCTACGAGCCCCCTCCCAGGACACTGCCTTCTCCCTTCACTTCTTCCTACTCTCCTCCAACTCCTGCATTAATCAGATTAGGTAGCGCTAATTACTTATAAATACCGTACATTAGACTAACTTGTTGAAAAAGTTTCAACCTAAAGTAGGATATAAATGGATTTATTTTTAAAATACTTGCTTTAGCCTTGCCGATACACACAAGCACCACACGCATTTGGCTGCGTGAGCCGAGGCAGCCCCAGCAAACATGCTCTGCTTCTACCCACCTGTATCTTGTTTCATGAACATGTTTAGGATGACTGCACGATCACTGAGAAACAAAAGCCAATGTCAAAATTAAGCTGTTTCCTTTCTGATCTTGCTATGAATTATTTAAGGAAGGATTTTTTTTTTTTTTAATTTCAAAGCGCTAGGTGTAAGAATATCTGTGCCATCCAGAATGCCAACACAAGCTTGTCAGTTCATCTATGATGGAATCATTTATCACACTATCACAAGACAAATTGCCACATTCTTGAAAAGTGACTGTAAAAATTCCATTTTATTGGTACTGCCCACAGTAAGCATGCCTAACACAGAAAGTTCTTTGTTTTTTGGTTTGGTTTCCAAATCAATCCCTGCACATCACTGTAAAACAGAAGGCTCTCTCAGGAGAGATATAGTCCAGGATTAGTGAGGGAACAGATGTACATAGAAAAAGTTCTGTACTTCATCAGAAGTAATTAAACAACGGTATCACAACTCTGTAGCCTGCATCACACCTCTTCTGCGACACCGTATCCTCAATTATTAGTCAAATATCCCAGAGGGACTAGGTTTCACTGGATGCTGGAAAGAAGATACATATCAAGTATTTTCCAAAATTCATCCATACAGGACCCGCAGTGCTACAGCACAGCAAATGCTGCAGTTCTGAGCTGCCCCTGAGTGCCTGAATCAGGACTCTGCCTCTGACACAGATAGTTCAAACCGCATCCTCACATCCCCACCCGCAGCTCTGAACAGCAGTTGCCAGTTCACACGGCCAGCTCAGTTACCCGTGGGGACCAAGAAGGGGAGATGCCTCCTCCAGCTGAGCTTTCCCTTCCATTTCTGCCATTCAAGGCCAGTAAAAAGCACACTTCTACATAGTCATCAGCAGTTTTTACAAATAGAACAATATTCAAGGTTTCTGCATTGCTCTTTTTTCCCTTTTTTTTTTCCCCTTCTGCCTCTCTTCTCTAGAACCGCCAACTTGTAGGAAAAAACACACAGGACAACTGCATCCCTTTTGGAGTGTTTTGGTTTTTTCCCCCCCTTTCCAACCACGGGCTAAAAAAATTACACACAGTTCATTACAGGAGAGGGGAAAAAATGAGATCAACATATTTCAAAAACATCTGAACTGAAATGAAAGCCCTAATTAAGCACTGGGCTAAGGAACACACAACTTCAACTCAGCTGCACTGTGATTAATTTGAAAGGGGAGATGGCACTTTTCCAATGGTATTTTAATTTTTTTTTTTAGATCATTAGAAGCATGGAGTCTTGGTTCCACCCCTTAAATGTTAAATATAGTTTGCTAGCCCATATGATGAAAGATATTTGCATCTCCAAAGTTCTTCATAGTTGAATCCCTAATAATTTAAGAGTAACAAACCTAACAGTCGCTTTCATAAAAAAATTAATTAGAAAGGCTGAGAGCACATCTGCTGCTTTTGTTACATTTTTCGCCCTTTCTGGTTCAGTTGTCTTCCTCACACTCTTTTCAACACTTCTCAGGTGCTCACGTTGGCTGCTGCTTCTCGTGAATACCCTCTGTTTCCCTTCCAGAACCCATTTTTCCTTTGGCAACACTTAGTCCTAGCGTGTGACGCAGGCACTATTTGGCAGCAGCAACCAGGAGGACCACGACCTACATCACCAAGCAGTGAGAACAGGAATACCGAAAGCTTCCAGAGAGCTGGTTACTTACAGGCATCCACAGCTCACTGAACTACTGTACAAAGGGCTCACTGTGGAGGAAAGTTATACTACTTCAGTATCTTACAGGAGAACTGAGCCTTCTAATGGCCAACCAGTAAATCCTCAGAGAGACAGAAGCAGAGGATAAGTCAGAGAGAAGATGAGCACTCTGTCCCTTCTCAAGTGCAACGTTCTACAAGTGCTTGGGGGCCTGTGGAGCGATGCTGCGGTGGGTGGGAGAGGTGACGACGACAGTACCCAGTTTCGCTTGTGAAACAGGACTAGAGCACAGTAAGCTGTTCATAACATCAGGCTACACACGAGCAAGATGTCTGTGATCTCATCCACGTGCCACGGTAAGGACGGTTCAACACAAGAAGAGTTGCTTCACCCAAAATTTAGCATTGATTCATCTTCTGCACGGACTACAGGAAACTCAGTCAGCAGTGTTCCAGGAGGACAGGCTCAGAAGAGGTATTTGATTGTCCTGCACTTACACTGAAATAGATGGTCAGCCATTCCAACAACTGTAGGATCCATCTTATTTAACTTCATACACCTACAACATCTACGCCAACAAGAGCACCAGGCTGGCAATGCACCTCTGCATTCAGTCACATGTTCAAGCGTCCTGTTCTTTTCTACCAGCAATGAAGTGCACAAAGCTCAGCTGTGGGCGTCTACATTCAAGAAATCCCTCCACAGCCGGCACCAACAAGCCACTATTTTTAACCTAAACCAGACCCCACATGGTTCCCTCTTCTACCATCACAGGGCTCCCATTTTCTTAAGCACCTGATTTTTGCAGTAAGGACACTTGGGTGACTTGGTACTTACATGGGCTCCTAGCCAGTCACTGGACCCTTACACCTTCTGAGCTCTTAGCAGAATATGAGTTTCTATTTTTACAGAACAAAAACTGAACAGCAAAATTAAACAACACATATATATGCAAGAAAAGAACTAAGAGAACCAGTCTAGCATCTAAAGAAAGTTTGTGACTTCACACTTCTAAACTCTAAAAGGAGGTAACTCAGAATGAAAAGGCATATTAAAACAAACCAAAAAACCCACAATATACTAATCACCTCTATCCAGCAACAGCTGCAGAAAGATAAGCATTTGTTGTTAATTCCCAAGTCCAAAATATTTCACGTACAAAAGCAACTTTTTCCTGCTTTCACCATAGCTTTATAGCACGTGTAGTAAAGAAACATCAAGAAGAAAAAGCAAATAAGGTTACGTGCAACTTCTGCATGTACTCCAGTTGCAGGAGAAAGGAAGAGCTTTTGTTACGCTTTATGAAGAAGCGCGCACTGAACAAATCTGAGATCTGCCCCGCTGCTAAAGTCGCAGGAAGTTACCTATGCTTTACAACAAACTGCCAGAGATGCCGAACAAAAGCCTTGGCACTACTTCCCTACAGAGGCACCCATCTATTTACATCTGGGACTGCTGCCAACAGAGCAGCTACCAAGAACTTCAAAAGGCTCCCAGCATGAATAGCAAGCTGCTGGCCAAGGGATTTTATGATATGACCAGCTGCATAACACCATATTGAATGGTGTTAACCCCCCCAAAAAAATACCAAGAATGGATGTTAACCCTGTTAAATGTTGAGAAAGAAACCTGAGTTCCCTAAACTAACGTTTTCTACAGGAAGGTATTTTTTTTTTTAAACAGAAAAAATGCGAGTGTAACACAGCACTTCTTGAAAAGCAGCTCCAAGCGGTTCTTATCGAGCTGCCTGCACCAGTGAACGTGCCTCATTTACACGGCAGGTCCATCCCGGCTTTAATAAACGACTCCCCAAACCCGTCTGGGGAGAGAAGGCGTGAGTCAGAGGAAGAGAGGGATAATGTTTCTGTTGACAAACATTTAACAATTGGCAACCAGTAGTAGGAACGGGGACAAATGAAAGCTTGCCAAATGAAGTTACGCTGGAGGAACAAGGCTCCTTTTTGGAGCAGCGCTGCCATTCTTCATCCAGCCGAGAAAATACCCAACCGCATTTAGCCAAAATAAAAAGCTGCAGTTGTTGAAGAGCGAGGCTACTAATCCTAATGTTTGCAGTGACGTTTTTCTCTGCAAACCAGGACGGGTTTGAACTCCTCCGAATCATATTACTGCACATCCTCTGCCAAAGTGTCTGGTTTTGGTCTCAGCAGTCATACACGTCTCACTGTTCACGTAACTCCTGAGCCACATGAGCAATTTTTTCCCCTCATCTTACACGACATTTCTGCACGAGACATGCCAAAGCACGTGCGGAGCCTTGGTCAGACGCCTTATTCGGGAGAACCGGGACCTTCGCTGCGTGCCTGTGCCCAGGAAGCCCGGCTCACAGGGAGCAGAGACAAGCCCGGACCGCAGCGCTATGGGCGGACACACGTCTCTCCCCGAGCGGCTACCGCTACTCCAACTTCCACCCCCGGCTGCCGCGCAGGACCCGGCGGGGGCCCAGGGCACCCTCGCAGAGCGGCACGAGGCACCTTAACCCTAACCCGCGGCACACAGCTCCCCCTGCCCTCTCCTCCTCCTCGCGGCCGCCGAGCCCCTCCTTACCGCAGCACCTTGCCCACCGCCTGCAGCACCATCTTGCAGCTCAGTCCGGCCTTAGGGCTCTGCGGGAGGACGGGCCGTTCGGCGGGCAGGCTGCACTGATCCCCGACCATGGTCCGGCGGAGCGGGGCGCCGCGGGGCACGGCTCGGCGCACCGCGGCCTCTC
>NC_034414.1:14434106-14479508 GCF_002078875.1 Numida meleagris | reverse complement strand
GCTCCGCCTCCCGCCGGGCCGGGAGCTGCCCGGGGCACAGCGCCCAGCGGCGCCCGCAGCGGGTGCCACTGCCCGGGCGGGCGCGAAAAGACCGAAAAACCCCGAGCGGAAGGTCCGCGGTGAAGCCCCAGCGGCAGTTTTATACTTGCCACGAGGTTTCCCATACGCACAGACCTCAGACGGGCATCGTACGCCCGGCCCCCCGCCTAACCTCCCCCCTGCACGCACCTGGCCGGCAGGCAGCTGTGCCCACGGTTCCCTGATTGGGCACTTCAACAGAACTGGGGCGGCCACGGTGCGACACAGCCCAGAACAAATAGTCCCGAGGGCACCTCTCGTTCTGACACGGTAACACCGACCCAGGACACAGAAAGGCTGGGCTTGGATGGGACCTCAAAGGTCATCCCAGTCCCTCTCCCCAGCCGTGAGCGGATAAGAAAATCACTGCCTTATAGGGATCTCCTTACTAAGGAGAGCAGTAAGGAAAGAACAGCACAGAGACACAAACAGGAATCCATCACTGAGTGGGAAGTATCTCTGAAGTTGTCCAGCCAAGTTTGCTGTGCACTGTGGGCTTTGCCACTATGTACACCTGCAACACCAAATGACCTGGGAGGGAACAGTTCTGTTCATTTGCTAAACTGGCACCACCTGTAAGCAGAAGGCCAACAGCTGTCTCCAATTAAGCACAGCACAAACAATGCCATTACTGCCATCACCAGCACAGCATCAGCTCCACTTGCTCAGCTCAGCCAGGAGCTGCTACTTGCACAAGGCCAACAACCTACAGCCACATGATGCAACTTGGAGAAATATGTGCTACTCTGTCCCAAAGCACCTACACGGGCAGCAGTTATTTTGCTGCCTTTCAGTCACACGCGCAGGCCAAGCATCTGTGCCCTCACGAAGGAGATATTTTTATTCCCACTCTCCAAGTAGCCTAAGACAGGGTTTTAGTGGCTTCACTGATAGGCACAGGAAGCCTGCAGATCAGAGAAGAGAGCTCAGCTTTCCACTCTGCAATCCTGAGTTTCACACTGAAGATTATCCAGCCTTTGAAAAATCCAGCGCCCACCCCATCTTCTCCCAGAGTAACACCAGCTTGTCACAGTAACACCGAAGGCAAGGGTGCTGGCACACAGAGGGAGAACACCTGCCAAGAGAGAAGCTGCCACCTTTTTGGTCTCCAGTGAAATCTGCACAAAGGGAATTTTGTTTGCAAAAAAACCATCCTAAAATCAACAAACCTGTGACATAAAGCAGCTTAAGTTTTAATGAAAGTCCATCTCTCCAAAGTAAATTAAAGAAAAATCCAGAGGTCAAACCAAAATAAATACAGCCCTGCGGTGCTGTACTGGGAATGCTGGCCTCTGCGACCGAGGGCTGCGCACACGCGCTGCAGAGGTGGAGCTGCAATGATCTCACATGGGGGCCCGAGACCAGGGACAGATGCTCTGCCATTGGGACCAAAAGATCAACTGAAAGCAAGTTTTTAAAGCTGCTATCTTCTCTCTTTGACCTAGATAAATGACCCACTTCTCTGCTTTGTTGGCTTCTGCATCGACCAGATACTTTCCTTACCTGTATATCCCCTTCCTAGCCCTTCCTCTGCCTATCAGCTCCTCCATTCAGGAGGTACCCATTTTGGGATCTGTCCTGTGCTGTTTACTTGTATGGCCAGACTTTACACAAGTTGTGGAGAAACCCAGAATCTCAAAGTCAATTTTAAATGCTTCAAAACAATAAAAATTAAACAAGATTGTAGAAAGCACAACTTAAGCATATACACTTGTTTATAAGGCATCAACATACAGTAATTTAAAACATGTGCAGCATGGATTCTCACATTCTAGTAGGATTCAGAGCATACGGGCACACAGAAATAGGTTTACTTGAAAGCTGTTGCATCCAGAAAGAGCAATACTCTATCTAAAAACAGTGTATTTACTTGAACGCAACCACTGGTATGATCTCTATGTACACATATTCCAAAGGGAGCGTATCTGCATTTCCTCAAGGGTGTGTCTTAAAGCTACTCAATATTCTGGCTATTTGCATCCATCAGTAGCTGCTTTTTCACTTGCTTCCTCAACACCCCTGCCATAGTAACTGCTGGGCCCAGCCCTAGATACAAATCAGGGTTCCACAGCAGCAAAGAGCTTCCTAGACAGCCCCTGCCCACCACCCAGGCTTCCAAGATCACCCAGAGTGCACTGAAGTCATCAGGAACACATTACCAGAAACACCTGTGAGTACCAGCTGCTCCAACTGCAGAACAGCAACATTGCCATCCAGCCCTGGTGAGCTAACATCAGCACACAGCAAGAGCACAGAATAATACAGTGGGCAGAGTGGACCCCGTTTCCCACCATTTACACATGAATATACACGCTCAGAGCACACTCAGAAGAAGTTTCCTGCATTGATCCCAACACTGTCAGGACCAGAGAGAGAGCTTTGTGGTCAATGCCACTCAAACTTCTTGTTAAAGCCTGAGCTGACTACCAAGTCAATGAATGGTATTTGGAAATGTTATGAATAATGTTTTGTATTCAAACTGATTTTATAAGCAACAGTTGCACAATTATATATTTCTTTGCCCCTTTTAGGCTTCCATAAAAATTAAGTGCAAAGCAGCCCCCACAACGATGTATACTAGTATCCAGAGGGCTGGCCCGAAAAGAAAGCACATTGTATCAACCCAGACAGGCAAACAATGTTGGGGGCAGGGGAGAAATCAATCATTGTTTTGCTTAAAATACATCTCAGCATCTATATATAAGAAATGAGGTTTTCTAACGTCAGATTGTAAAGTTCTGTTTTAAATTAAACTGAAATGTATTGTGCGTCCCTGCCTGACATAGTATTTAAATGTTGCTAACTAATCAGTCCTTCTGTTGGACTTCAGTGTGCCCTTCCACTATGTAGCCAAGCACACTTCCCACTTACCTTGCATCCCCAGTACCTTGGAACCACTCAAAATAAGCAGTGAAAAGATGTTATCCTCTAAGTAAGCAATATTTATACCAAGATTACATTTGCTCTCTGCTCTGTAATCCTCTCACAGCAGCAAAAATAGCACAAGCATCTCTGCTCTGTACACAGAGACACTGATTTCAGACTGTCTCCTGTCCAAAATCCATGTCAGCTCAGTTTCAAAAACTAGTTTGGAGGTGGTCATAGCAGTGGGGAACTAAAAGATTGAGGGTATACCTTCAGCTCCATTCTTGAGATAACGCCATGAGAAATGGTTCTTCCTGACCACTCAGTGCTGTGATAAAAGCCTTATCACAGTGGCCACACACAGTTTGGAAAGTTTGTGCATAACAGATGAGCTTAAGAGAAGCACATTTAGAAGTGACATGGTGTCTACACCCGCTGCTTTAGTGAAAGCTCTGGTAACATGGCAAGTGGGTGTCTATCATCCTGCAGCCACCACCTTTGGCCTCATCAATGGTCTGGGGTTTTTCCTGCAACAGGCAGAGAGGAAAAATGGTACACGATATTCTCACCTAATCCCTAACCTGAGAAAAACCAGCCGCTGACAGCAAGAACACCAAACACCTCAAAATAACAGTAAAGCTTCACCAGGAACTCCTACAAGTGATGGCATTTTGGAAAGGATGCACAAAACAGGAAGAACAGAGGGCTCAGATCAACAGAAATTTGACTAAAAAAAAGGGAAAGTGAATGTTGCTGTTTGTACCAGAGAAACCATGATCTCATGGGCATTGTATTTCTGGCATATGTGTAGGCACACCTATTGTTCTGAAATCTCTTCAAACGTCAAGCTAACCCAGGTTCATTAAGAAGTGTACAAAGAGGAGAGCTGAAAAACACGAAAGTGTTGAAGGAAGCAGCATTAACATCAGCTCAGCAGGAGACATTCAGCTGTACCAGCACTGAACAACTACGCAAGATTCTTTCTTAATAGAAAGAATGTGATGCTCACGCTCAGACTACACAGTGGAGAAGTGATGCAAAATAAAGGACGGTGATTTTTATCACCTGCACTTCAGTCAGTCCTCCTGAATTAGCCCCCCCTCCTCAAGTGACAGGGGCCACTGTGCTACAGATATCATCAGGACTTTTCCCGAGCAGCTCTCCCAGTTAAGTTTAGAGCAAGTGGAATCTGATTCCGTGACTTGTCACGGAGTTGGGGAGAAATACCAGATCCAGACCTCAGGCTGGACCATTGTTGAAAACCTGACGTTGTTCTAAAAATAATTTGTTTTAAAAATCTGAACCCTGGGCAAGTCTCAAAATTACTGCATTCTGCTTAAAGTTTCCATGTTTTTAACAGGGAATGTTCTCTGCCTTCTCTGCTAAGCTAATGTACCCCATGGCATAGCACCCCATTTCAGTGATGCATTAAGCAGTCCCTGTCCTGCACCTTTGTTACACACTTCATTCCAAAACCAACACCACAATGAAACAGCCTTCAGAGACAGTTTTCCTCCTACTAGTTTGCAAGCCAATATGCTTGGCATGACTATATAAAGGAACAATAAACTGGAAAATATTTGCAGATAAACAGCTCCAATCTATCACACTCACAAAACCACCTTCCAAACAGATGCAGTTTGCAAGGCAAAAGCCTAGCAATAATTCTGGGGGATACCGGAGGCAAGTGCCAGGCAATATCTGTCTGAGAGAATGAAGCCTTTTTCTTTCAGAAGGGGGAAGGAGAGAAGGAAACACGAACAAGTGAAGGTGTGCCACTGGGGCCAATGCATTTATCATTCTGAGTGCCCAAAAAGTTGTCTTTTGACACATACCTCACAGATGAAGCCAGAGGCAGAAATCTTATTAAACAGTACATGTTGGTAGGCTGTATGGGGTGCTTACAGCATACTGTGAGGGGTGAACTGCTTCATTTATAACGTGGTAGCCTCAGCTGCTTCCTTCCTACAGATAACAAGTGAGCTTCATCTTGAAATTTACAATTCCTTTCATTTTCTTTCATTAATTTTGAAGCTTAAATCTGCACTCCAGACAAAGATGAGTGCAACTTGCATTTGAAACAGAAAAGCTAAAGTGAAAGACTCCTGTTCCTCTCCTCTCCCCCAAACATGCTGGACCTTCAGCTTCCTACAGAGGCAAAACTTCTAAAACTTGGCTTAGATATTCTCCCTGGGGATAGGTTAACATATTCAGAGCTACTTGCTACACACATACAGAAGCCTCCCTGTAAGTTTTACAACGAAACTACTATTTTCATACTTACATAAATATGGCACTGAAAACAAAACCCTAATTACAAATTGGCAGAGAACTCCAGACTAAGGAGTAGAAGGTGTAATCAGCACAGGAAAGGAGGGTATCTGTGTCAGCACAGTTATTGGTCGGGACTATCTATGCTTGAGTGGGAAAGGCACAGAAGGAAAAAGGGGAGATGCTGGGAATGAACTTGAAGAGTTTTCCCAGACTGACGGAGAGCTGCTGAGGAAATACAAGTTTCTTTCCTTCTTGGTGCTAAGAATGGCTTCTTTTCAGTACAGCAAATGATTTTATCTAGTAATGTCACATTTAGATGACAGCATGGGGGAAAAAACAATTCAGGAAATAAGCGTGAAATTTATTCTAGGAGGTTTTTCTCCAGGCATACATTATAAAATATGAAGCACACAGCTTACATTATGCAAGATTGAACAGGAGAAACTATTCACTGCAATTCCTGGCACTTACAGGATAATTCCTTAGCTACTACTTCTAAAAAGCAGGGCCACACGATCCAGAAGGCACAAAATAAGCCTGGTTCACACCCAGATCAGCACACATGTGCACTCCACATACAACACCACACACACATACTGAATCGTAGCTAATTTGATTTCACAATCCCAGCACAGAGCAGAGCTAAAGGAGGCCAGCAACAGCTTCTGCCATCCAAGCAACACTATAAAGTACCCAACTCAAAACCTGCAATAGTTCAGATTCCTGAAGCAGGTGACAAACTGGTGTAAAACCTCAAGCACTTCACAAAAGTTACTGGAGTAGATGACCTTGACATAAAGCCCTTCTGGAAATTCAGGGCAGACTTACAGCAAGAGTGGCAGGATAACTTACCTGAAGGCCAAGACTACTGCACACTTTTTTCCATGTATAGGCACCGCACTAACATATGCTGGAAGCTCGCTGTTCAATAAGGAACTGGTAGATTAAAAAGCAAGTATTGGTAGGATCATTGTTTTTTTATTACACTCATTTCTAAGCATTTCTCCAAGAGCAAGTTAAGCCAGCCACTGAATGAGATCATGCTACTAGTATATCAAAGAACTTCCAAAAAAGGTAAGATATATGGGGGGAAAAAATCACTTCTCCACACAAAAATAATTCAAGTAGCTGAGTGCATTATATTATTTCAAACCATCAGAAGTTTCCTTTTTTGGATCAGAATATTTCTAGTTAAGAAAATCTTCCTGGAAACTTAGTGAGGACATGAGACCGTCTACTTACGATAGAAGTATCTTCCAAATTAGAAATGAGTGATAACGTCACACACTATAATTCCTATTTAGCTCCTGAGAAATGCAACTACCTTGAATGCAGCAAAGACATCTGTTTGAGCTTTTTGTGTATGGCTTTTTTTTTGTGATTTTTTTTTTAATTAATGTCTGATGAAAATTGCTTTTACTAGAAAAAGGCCCTGAAATTGAAGCATTATTGCTAGGATGCATGGGCAGGCAAGTGATGAAAGACAGACGGACTCTGCAATAACAGAAGGGAAGGAGAACTTCAGGCTTCTGAGACATCCACTATTCCTCTGAGCTGTGGAAGACAATATTCAAGTCCTTCTCTAGGGCAGACAGAAATGCTTGTCAAATTTTATCCACGTTCAAGTGATGCACATTACCTGAAGTATTTCAGTACTTTCCTAGGTTCCTTACAGGGGAAGTGAAAGCAAACACTGTGTATTCATCCTGCACCTTGAGCTGTTTCTGCACTATGAAGGTGTGTTACACGCATCAGACAAATACAGTCCAGTACAGGATGTGAACCTGTTCTGATATTTGGCTCTAAAAATGATTTGAAACTAGGGAAAAAAACACTGTGTTCCACTACGCAAATAGCAGCTTCCCTGTGCCATTATAGTATGTCTTGCTGAGAATTGCATCATTGCTAGGATGATGCTAAGCAGACAAACATTTAGCCACTATTCTTAGTTTTGTAGAAAATTTTTCCCACATTACATAAATACATACACGCCCGCATACGGGCGGCACCCATCTTCTCACTGTTTTTACTTCAGGAAAGGAACAGTTATCTTTCTATTTCAGTAGCTTTATTTATGTTAGCATATTTAAATGCATATTCAGTTTTCTGCATCAGCTTTCTTCACATTTCTTCTTCCCTTCTCTTTCCCACCACTGCCTTAACTCTCCATACAGTGAGACTGTAAAGCAGGAGTAGAATTGGCATCGATTCCAAAACATCCTTAAAACTTCAGAAAAATTATTCACTTCTAGATGTGCATTCAGCTGAAAAGGGGACTGCCCTGGAATTTCCCCTTTCATAAAATGGGTAGCTGCACACCTGACAAATACAGTAGAATACATTTCCACTTTGTACAAGTTAACCAAAGGCACTGGGAACAAAACATAACGGATTTCTGAAGATATCACCTAAATTTTGCAAGCTCTTCCACATGTTGGCTAGCAGCCTGAAACACGCAGAATTCTTCTGAACAGAAGCAGTCCCGTACCACTTTCCTTGCACACACCTCTATCAGTCAGCCAGCTCGGGGTAAGCACATCTGAGCAGCAGCATGTTAAAAGACAATGCAGGACAGACAGGAAGCAATTCACCACCCATAAGCTAACCTTGGTATAGATTGGCACTTCATATTCAAGCTTTTGATAATACCTCAAAATTCAGTTTTTCATTTCTTTGGCGAGAGGATGGTAAAATACGGAATATAGATTATGCTCGCTACTGCTCTCCTACGCGTTCAGCGTAAAATCCCAAAAAGCAAACAAATGCAGTTAAAGATGCAGTTCCAGTCTTCCCAATCCAACCAGGCTGACAGATACGTACATAAAACTGAGCCGCTTTGAAAGAACTCATCTGTGGGTTCAAGTTCAATGTTAAACTAAGGATCTTAACTTATTTGAAAACTACTATTAACATGATGCACCTTTCCCAAAGGGCCGGGGAAAACGACAAGCTATTTTGGCTCTACAGGGTGGAAGAAAAATCCTAACTTGCTTCACGACCCATGTTCTACATTGATACAATGAATGCATGGCCAACTAATTTCAGGTTTTAAAACGAACCCTCCTTTTATCAAAGAAATTATAGTTGTGGCTTTCAACCAGAAAACACTCAAAACATGTTGCTACTGCTGTTTTTGAAAGTAATAAAATTATTTTATTCCACAAATTAAGTTTTGCTTTCTTCATATATGCAAGCTTTTGTATGCATACTTGGAGGCCGACCACATCAACACTGCTAGCAGTGTTCTACCCATGCACCTGCTAATCAGCAGCTCTTACATAAAATATCTACCTGCTTGCCTTTAGACATGACCAAGTTTATAAAGAAACTAGTAAGAGGCCATCTAACTGAAGCCAATATCTGCATCCATTCACTACTTGGGTGCATGCCAAAATACAGTATAGAAACAGGAAAAATACCATGGATCAGTGAAGCTCTGCTGTACATCAGCTTAACAGTGTTGGACACCCATGCCCCTAACCCCAGGCCTCTCAAATACACGTGGTGCTGCAGACTGCAAAACCTTTTTGCTCTGCCAAGCACAGAAAAGAAGGCATAGGGAAGGGACCACTAAACAGAGATAGCTTCTAACACCAAAAGACACAGGACGAGACCTCGCTTCCCCCTTTGAGGATCCACTAAGTTCTCCAGGAACCATTCTCCTCAGATTGAATTTTACCTTTTAAACAGCCAGCTGAGGAAAGAATAAATTGGCACAAATTCAGTTGTAGCAACATGCTGATAACTCACAGCTCCTTTTGTCTTTTGCCTCATATGATTATTGCTTTGTCTCCACTGATAATGGTTTGTTGACGGCCAATGTTTTTAAAGGCAGTCAAAATATGCAATACTTATCACATCTCAGAACTTAACTAGAGATAAGATCTATCAGGTAGCTACAGTCAGCATTGCACACCCCTTCCTGGAGTTGACTTCATCTCTTTTAACCTTGTAGACAACCTAAATAATTGTTTCCCCACTATGGTTTTTGTAGCTTATTCTAATTATTTCACAAAGCAAACATGCTTTTTTTTTGATCCAAGAAGATATTCTGCCTACATAAATACAGCACATGAGCAAAGAGTGGCTGCCACAGAAGACACTGTACTTCCTATGAAATCTGTGCTTTGCACACGGCTTTTAAAATTCTCCCTTCACCCATGCCTCTGAGCTGTCCAAGTAAAGCAAGCTGTGCTGGTTAAACACAAAACAAAAAAAAATCTATTTTGCCTGTAACTACACTTAACTTTCTTTCAGTGCAGGTGTACTCTCAGAAGTCTTCACACCCCAACCAAACGCCAGAAGACATCTGGAGCAGGGACAAGATGCACGCAGGTAACGCCCTGGATGAGTCACTCATTTCCTCTGGTGGTACATTGAGCTTTTCACCACAGTACTTATCTGACGCTTCCCTGAAGAGCCTGATTTACTGGGATTGCACAAACACCACACAGCACGTGCAGGGGACGATGCAGCCACCTACCTCCTGCCTGGGAGTCCACAGAAGATAACAGCTGAGACAAGGCAGCTGCCCCAGACAGAACATCTCTGTAACTCATTCCAGGGGCCGGTGTGGAAGAAGGGACAACTCTGCGCAAGTCACAGAAGCAGCCTCCAGAGCCAAGGATGCCATGCCATGATAACCAGCTCGGTAGGCTTTGGGGCCAGAAGAAGCCTTCAGTTCTTGTCTGCCTTCCACCTCATTATCCCTAGAGTGAAACTAAGGATTCATTAGCTAAAGCAAACCTTCCAGAGATATCTGCTTTTAACTGGTACATCTGACAAGGATGAAAAAGCAGTATTTGGTGATTTGTTTCAATAGCTGATCACATCCATTGTTACAGAGCACATCCTTTGAATATTTGAAGCCTGCTAGCTTAAACATCCATTTATGTTTTCAATTACATTTGTTACTCTCTTTGCAAGATTCTTTCTCCTCTATTTTTTTTAAAAATCAACTTTATCAGCTAGATACCATATTCATCTCTTGACTTTCTCCTTATCCCTCATATTAGAATTTTTTTCCAGTCTTTAAACACCACAGCTCTTTTCCATCTTTCTAGTTTAGAATGGATCCAAGTGCCAGCTCAAAACAACATACGCATGCCTGATCAAAAGATTTGGAGATATTCTTTAAATTTTAAGGGGGATGAACAAGCACACAGAACCTCATCTGGGTCTTAATTCTCCAACAGATTAAAGGGATGCTACTTCATTTACTATTGCTACAAAATTAAAACGTTTAAGTTTCTAGCATCTACAAATTCAAAGAATACTTACATCCTAGGGCACCGGGAAAAACACTAGTACTCACTTGAGCAAGGAAAGACAAATCTATAAAATCATCAATTTACTTTCATTTTCCAGACAGAAGAGCTATAAATGTGAGACTGCCCCTGCTTTATAAATATTTAATAAGCTTAGTAACAATTAAGACCTTGTTGCTCCACATAGGCTGTGATACCTTTAATTAAAAAATTTGAGAAAAATAAACTTTCTTCTGTAACCCATTTTCTTCATTTTCTCATTCATAATCATAAGGGCAGGGGGAAAAGGCTGCAATGTGATCACTCAAAATTTGGTTGTAAGAAACAAACAGAGCATGTGGAAAAACGTTATGCTCTCTTCCACATAAAATTACCTCCTCACCACTGCTTGCTTCCACTCTAATCCTTCAATACCCTTGAGCAAAAGCAGTATTGATTCAAGCCAGACTATCAGACCCAAGAGACTTTGTAGAGAAGGGAGAGGGGAAGATGACCTGGCCTAAAACCTGAGAGCTCCTTATTATCTGCTAATATGGCCATTAGCACGGAAAGCTGCTCAGTCCAGCTTTGCTGCCTGCTCTCTCCTATCCCTTCCTCAGACTCATGAAGCAAATGCATTCTCACATCCTTTACAATGAAGCACTCTGTCATGGCCGAACCAGCCCATAAACCGTTCACACTTCACCAGCAGCAAAGAATGAACCAAAACACATTGTGCCCCTCATCCCTTAATACTGTCCCTGTTTCACGCAAACAACGCTACTTTGAACGTGCGTAAATTTGAAAAATATATCCATTCCTGAACTCGCTAAAGAACACTGCCCACCCTCACCAGAAACACACTCCATGTACTTCAAGGCTTGTTGGGTTGCTTGATGGATGAGAAACAAAAGGCGTAATAGATTGCTGTTATGCAAGTCCGAGCTTGTGCAAGTTTCCCAGCTTCAACACCTGATAGCTCTCCCAAGGCAAAAGCTGCTGTTTCCCCACTTTAGGGCTTCCTTTACTGTCTCATTTCCACTCCAGATAATCACTGCCAACAGAACTTGAAAGGCCCTGCTCTCCCACCACGCAAAGGAAACCAGATTGTCCTCCTGTACAGTATGCATCTGCTCTTGTACCACAACCTCTCCTCGCAGATTGTTGATTAGGAAAAACAGATTGGCAATGAGAAACAGAACAGCAGCTTGGCATTTGTTCTACTTGTGTAACCTTTCAGAAACAGCCTCGCATTGTGATGAAAGCAACTAACATCTGCTCTGTGCAATATAAATATTACAGAATTCAAAAGCTGCACAGTTGTTCAAAAATTGGCCAAATGGATACTGAGAAACCAATCTAGACTGACATTCAGACACTTTATAAAACTTTTAAGCACAAATCTCTAGAAATGCAGTTACAGTAAACTAATATTTAAATAGTCCTTGTATGGTCTATAAAGAAAGGCCAGTGATCCTACTTAAGGTGTACTTCAGTAGTCTATCAACACAAAATGCTCATTAGGATCTTCTGAAACTCAGTGAAGCGTCTTGTGGAGATAGAGGAAAACTGCTTCCCATTCACCGCTCACACTAACTGGATACAACATTTTCATGCCATGAATTTCCTGCTAGTTTAGTGCTGTGAACCAGCTTACTGTGGGATGTCACTGGGTATGTCAGAGAAACAGTAGAAACAGCCCAGGGACAGTTCCCTATCAGTGGAGGTTTGCTGCTATAACGTCAAACTGCATGCTTATGCTAATAGGTTCACATGTGCTTGCAAACAAAAGACAATTCTCAACATGCATCACTATATCAGTTCCCATAAATGAGCATGATAAGACTAAAGAGAAAAAAATTACACATAGCTTCTTGATATCCATTATTCCACGCTGCAAGGATGTTGTGTTAAATACCACTGTAGAGGGTAGTCAGAACTGTTCCCAAACACAGGAAAATACTTGGAGTAATAGGAGATTGGAACTGGAGAAGGCAATCCAAGAGGAGCTGCTCAGCACACTCCTGTGTCAGAACAGCTGGGGAAGCACAGCAGACCAGCTAGCACTGATCTCCTCCCAGCCCTACAGTTTTCTGATGAGAAGCATCACCCTTGCTCCAAGTCAGCAAATGAAAGAGCACTCCAAGCGATAACAACACTCAGGCTTCATTTTCCTTCTGCCTGAACCTTGGCATGTAGGAAGCTTGAAGTATCTACTTCGGGTGAACAAAGAATTACTCTCCCACGGGTGATACAAAATATACTCATAAAGAAACAATTTGTTCACAAACTTTAAATCCTCTGATACAAATAGACCTATGTTGAAATTACACTGCTATATTTCAACACATGCTTACAGGAGAACAGACTAACCTTACTTTTGGTCTTTGAACAACTTTTAGGAGAGTTGTTACTAATTCATAACTGTCTCTAACAGCCAGTGACACACTACTCTATAAGCAAAAACGCATCTGAGCATTGCAATGCTACTGTTTCTCAGCATTGCTTTAATGCCTACAAAATTCTCCTAAAGACAGCAAATGGTTTTCTTTACAAGAATAAAGATGAGACAGAAAACCCTCCAAAGTCAAAAGAAAACTCATTCTGCTCTTGCACCTTCCTGCACATTTTATTGCTGTTAGAAATTGATTAGCTCTGCACTTAGAAGGCTATGATATGCTCCGCTCCTCCTCACAACCATCTCCTCTGTGCCTTGCAAAACTTGCATCTTCAAAGCTTAACAACCTCTAACAAAAACAATCCATAAAATTGCAAACATGGGATGACATCCTGTAAAAAAAGATGTAGGAAGATATTTACAAATTTTTCTATGCTTCAGAGATTGTGTCAAAGCATCATAATAAAAAGGATATGTCCAGCTCCTTTTTTAATCACTGTTTGTACTGTTTCTGTCACAGAAAACTTACAGGGTAAGTCCCCATGAGACAGATTGTGTATCGCTTTGGCAAAGGCTGAAGTCAGGAACTGGCTGCAGCCTTCAGCTGTTTGCACACTCGCTTTCAGGCTGCCCCAGGAGCAGCTGATGTGGGTATGCAGTCACTGCCTGGCTTTTGTTTTTCAGAACAAGGAGAAAAAAAACATTTTTTCCCTCCCTTGTCTGGGAAACAGGAAATAAATTCTTATAAAGGCTCCCCCACATACAGACAGGGCAGGAAAAAGGTGGAGTTTGGCAACATTGAGATTTGTTCCTCAAATGCAGACCAGTAATTATTCTAAGGTAAGCAACAGGATGGCCAAGCTCACCAGTGTTTAACCACTCCAGTGCTGTTATTTTCAAATGTATTTATATTTCACACGGACTTACCTGTAAATGCACAAAATCATTTATTTTTATCAGAGTTTTCAAGTTCGACTCTTGCATAGACTTCATTTATCTTTACAAAAAGGCAATGAAAGCAAGGAAATGTGTCCATTTAAATAACTGCACAAGTTAGTTCTTCCACACCTTATAAAGCAGCTAGATGTTTTTATCCCTGTCTTATAAATGAGACTGCACTGTTTCAAGTGCAGAATATCATTCCCAAAAGCACAGGAAAAGTTCTACACCTCCACTTCAGCAATACTGTCCTTAGCAGGGGGAAATCATTATGACAGAAAATTGCGTGAATTTTCTAAGATCACTTAAAAACTAACTTATAGCATCAGGAATGTCAGAGATTGATGTTCCTGCTGATTGCATGTATTGCAGGATCATGTATCAAAAACTAACCACAGGGGAAAAAGTTAGCAGGATCAGACTCTCCACTGAAAAAGAACTTGAGAAGCTGGTTTGAAAATATGTGTGTATGAGCTACCCAAAGAAAATCCTGAAATAACCTAACCAGGCTATGAAACTGACTTCTACTAGCCAGAGTCTGATTCTTTTTTTTTTTTTCCTGAACACCTCCTGCAGAAATCCATAGCTGTATTTCATGTAAACACCACACAGCCATTCCAGCAATCTGGGGAAAAGCAGCTTAGGAAAAAATTCTTCCTGTTGAACCTGTGGGAACAGCTGCAGATGATACAGAAGACACTGAAATATGACCACGACTGCCTATCGTTTGTGAGTATCAAGAACACAGCACCCTTAGTTTGCCTTTCTTTCATGGGATATCCTACCCTACTTCTAAAATGCAAAAGTTTACAGTAGTTTTTTTAATAATACATTCTAAATCCATTCTAGGTTTAGAGTTTTTTAAAAGCTTTTCATCACACAGAAACAGCACAGTGTGGTTAAAACAATAATTCTTAGACGATTAGGTCCCAAATTATTTGGTTATCTGGCTAAATAAATAATAAGAAAAATATGCTCAGTATCCATCTCTGATGGTTTATGATGCTTATATCAAGAACAGCTCCCACATTCACAGACTGCAATTAATCAGCAGCTCTCAAAATGGTCTGAATCATGTTTTTCTCTTCTCTAGCAAGTGCCTCAAACACAAATTTGCACTTGCCCGATTCACATATTCCCTTCCAGTAGCATTCAAACCATGAGTTTCAGCCTATGTCAGCACACATGCAGCACTATGCTCATACTCTGACATCTCCCATCCGTCAGATCCTCTCCCTTTGCATCACACGAAAATCCCCAGCCCTTCACCCATTCCAGGGGGCTTCCAACTCAGCTAGTTTTCCATCTTATCTGAAGACAAGAAGTTCTCCTGCCTTGCCCTTTGCCATTGCTGCCTACCTTTTCTGTCTCTTGATCCTTGTAAAGACAGCGAGAAGCACCACCACAGTCGGTTCTCACACAACAAAGGGGACCAGCCAGGAATTTGGGGCAAGCAAGCTCCACAAGAAACAAACCACTCCCAGCTCAGCGACCGCAACTGGCATCACAGCATAGGGTCATGCATGAAACAACCCTCACTACACTGCTCTTGGCTTCCATGTCACCTTCAGAAAGGCACTGGTGTTAGTTTTGGAGTTCATGGTCTTCTCCAGGAGGCATTTCATACCCTGAAGCTTGAATGTAGCTACGTAAACCTACCCAAAGATAACTTTCAGGTCATGAGAACTTCTCTAAAACCACAGTCCTCCCATATATACATCTGTCAGTCCCTGCTATGATGGATGACAGGAAGGAAACAAAACTAGTGCATAGTACTCTTCCATTAAGGAGGTGCTACAGACCCAGAAAAATAAAGCATTTCAAATCATAGAATCATCGAAGTTGAAAAAGACCTCTAAGATCATCCAGTCCAACCATCCACCCATCACCAGTATTTCCCACTACACCACATGCCTCAGTACAACATTTAAACGTTTCTTGATGGTGACTCCACCACCTCCCTGGTAACCCATTCCAGCATCTCACCACTATTCTCAGAGAAGAAACAATTCCTACCATCCAACCTGAATCTCCTCTGCCCACTAGAGGCCATTTCCTCTAGTCCTACTGCTAGTTACATGGGAGAAGAGGCTGATTCCCACCTCACCACAACCTCCTTTCAGATAGTTGTAGAGAGCAATAAGGTCTCCCCTGTGCCTCCTCTTCTCCAGACTGAACAATCCCAGCTCCCTCAGTCACCGCTCATAATGCCTGTGCTCCAGATCCCTCACCAGCTTCATTGCCCTTCTCTAGACAAACTCCAGGGCCTCAGTGTTGTTCTTGTAGTGAGAGGCTCAAAACTGAATGCAGTAGTCAAGGTGCAGCCTCACCAGTGCTGAGTACAGAGGGATAATCACCTCCCTGCTTCTGCTGGCAACACTACTTCTGATACAAGCCAGGATGCCATTGGCCTTCTTGGCCAACTGGGCAAACCGCTGGCTCATGTTCAGCTGAGCATCAACCAACACCCCCAGGTCTGTTTCCTCTAGGCAGTCTTCCAGCCACTCTGCCACAAGCCTGTAGCGTTGCCTGGGGTTGTTGTGACCAAAGTGCAGGACCTGTCACTTGAACTTATTGAACTTCATCCCATTGGCCTCAGCCCAGCTATCCAGCCTATCCAGCCTCTGTAGGGCCGTCCTATCCCAGGCAGATCAACACTTGCTCTCACCTTGGTGTCATCTGCAAACTTACTGAGGGTGCACTCAATGCCCTCATCCAGATCATCAATAAAGATATTGAACAGGACAGGCCCCAGCACTGACCCCTGAGGAACATCACTTGTGACCAGTCGCCAGCTGGATGTGACTCCATTTACCACCACTCTCTGGGCCTGGCATAAAGTTTTTTTTAAAAGTGTATTCTAGAACGCAAAGAGAAAGTTCCCTCATAGAATGAATAGTCACTACAATCAGCACCCATAAAATAAATGCTCCCTTGGCAACTCAGTTAACGTAAAAGCAAAATTGCACAGTTTGGGCTTGGTACCTCCAGAGACCTTGGTATATCTTGAGCTGTGCAAGCTAAGATACAGCTCTCATCTCCAGCTGGCCTCCTCTGAAGCTCTCTCTCCTCAGCTACTGCATCACACATTAAGTTCAATAAGTTATCTACCTTCACATAAAGCACTGAGCATTCAATCTGCTTAGCATGGATGATAATCAATTTCTCTGAAAACGCCATATTCCAACCACTGAGAAATCAATTAACATCAGCCAAAAGATGGAATGAACCTGCAAAAAAAAAATCTGATTTCTTTCAGTTGCTGAACAACTGTTTCATTTTTTTGAGGTCAGACAGCAGGTTTTTTTTTTTTTTTTTAAGAGCTGAAAGATTTTTTTAAATAATCTTCAGTACAGTGAGAATACTGAGCATATTACAGAAAACAGCACTTCTATAAAAATATTTAAATGTGGTAGTCTCTCTTTAAAAGTGTTCTCTAAGTATCAATCATTACCAAAATTCTCTAACGAGTTCTACAAAAATCAAACGATGATAATTAAAAGACTCAGTTCCCCTCAGAAAACTGCAGTGTTACTGTATCAAGAATACACTCATAATTAAAACTGATTAGGAAAGCAAAGACTTCTCTGCAATAAGAATGGGCTCATCTCTTTGGAGTAATGCAGCTTTATGACTGCCATGAAATTAAATAAAGCTCCAACCCAATAAAAACTGACACACGCAATGACAGTGCGATGCTGTCAGCTACCTAACATTCAGCATTACAGTCTCTCTCCTGCCAATACATATGCTTCATCTTTAGCATCCCTGCTGCTCTCTCCCACACGTCATAAAGAACCCACATTTTCTTTTAGCTGAGTTAGCAGTAAAATGAGATGAATGATGTTTCATCCAGCATAGCTGGCAGGACAGGGCTTTGAGACTGGAAGATTAAAAAAGTGATTAACAAGATTTGCTTTAGTTTTCTTTCTTGGCTGTGGAGCAGACCATACTTTAAAAAATCTCCTTAATATAGCTATGGAGTAAAGAAACCTCAACTTACATCATCATTATTGTAGGTATGGTTTGACAGTGTTTAAAAGGAAGAAAACAAGCTCCCATTGTATCATAGTGGAAAGCTCGAATTCACTGAAAAAGCTATTAAGTGACTATATTGAATATATTCGTTCATTATGATCTCACATCCATATCCCAGCTAAAAGCTTTAATAGTTAGAGCATCTCAGAGGAAAAAAAAAGCAGAAATAGACTGCCTGTTGTGCTCAAGCTGTTGGTTCTGCAATACACAGTAACTGGTATAAAGTTTGGAGTTGATTTATGAACCCTAATTACTATTAATAGGCTATAAAATATGTTAATAGTTCTGGTGTAGAATAAACTATATGGATACTTTTAGTGGACACTTCTTGCTGTGCGCACATACTACCTTCATTATAAGCCCTGACCGTGCTCCATGTCCCTGGACAGAACACCTCTCCTATGAAGACAGGCTGACAGAGCTGGGGCTCTACAGTCTGGAGAAGAGAAGGCTCTGGGGAGACCTGATAGCAGTAGCTTTCCAGTATCTAAATGGGGAGGGGGCTGTAAGAAGGAAGGAGACAGACTCTTTAGCAGGGTCCGTTGTGACATGACAAAGGAAAAATGGTTTCAAACTAAGTTTAGACTGGATATAAGAAAGAAGTTTTTTTACAGTAAGGGTAGAGAAGCACTGGCACAGGTTGCCCAGAGAAGTAGTGGATGACCTGTCCCTGGAAACATGCAAGGTCAAGCAGGATGGGGCTCTGAGCACCTGATCTAGTGTAGGTGTCCCTGTTCACTGCAGGGGATTTGAACCGGATGGCCTTTAAGAGTCCCTTCCAACTAAAAAATTCTATGATTCTACAAGACTGTTTACTTTCAGTAAGAGACATCAGAAAAACACAGAAGGTGCCAATTTTTTTTTCTTTTTTAAAGGTTAAGTGTCAATTAAGTATTTTGTTGTTCCTGTACTGGCCGAAGGTTGGTAATGTCACAACCCCTTTGTAACACTCAAATCCTAACATGAGCATTTATCACAACTTGAGATTCTGTATAAAAACAAGGATGACAGCTTCCTTGAATTTGTGCCACAGCATTGTTTTATATCAAAAGGTGAGGCATTTCCAATTAGTATATACACTACTGGGAAAAAGAAGTTGGAAAATATACACATACAAGAGCTGCAAGAGTACATTCTGTATTCTGAACTAAATTGGTTTCTGTATTAGAGGTGTTGCTGTTAGTTACACACATAATCTATGGGAATGAATATGTATGTCTACAGGTTGTTAACAGATTTAAATATTTCAACCAGCAGGAAACTAATTAATCAGGCCAGTTCACCTTGAGGGAGATGATTCTGCTCCTCTACTCTCATAGGACCCCAACTGAAATACTGCATGCAGTTCTGGGGCCCCCAATGCAAGAAGGATGTGGAGTTGCTGGAGAGGATCCAGAGAAGGGCCAGGAAGATCAGAGAGCAGGAGCACCTCCCCTACAGTGATAGGCTGAGAGAGCAGGGGCTCTTCAGCCTGGAGAAGAGAAGGCTGCGAGGGGACCTTATAGAAGCCTTCCAGTACCTGATGGGAGCCTACAGGAAAGCTGGGGGGGGGGACTTTTTATAAGGGCATGTAGTGACAGGATAATGGGAAATGGCTTTAAAATGGAACAGGGTAGATTTACACTAGATATTCAGAAGAAAATCTTTACTGTGAGGGTGGTGAGACACTGGAACAGGTTGCCCAGAGAGGTTGTGGATGCTCACTCCCTGGAGGCATTTAAGGCCAGGCTGGATGGGGCTTTGTGCAACCTGCTCTGGTGGGAGGTGTCCCAGCCTATAGTTGGGGGTTGGAACTAAACGATCTTAAGGATTCATTCCAATCAAACCATTCTGATTCTATGATTATTGAAATGAGTATCTTGCTATGTTGTAGCTTGAGATTCTTCTTCCTTATTCATTTTTTCACACAAAACCAACGATTTTTCCTGCTATAGTATCTAACGTGAAGTATCTCCGTTCCAGAACACCTGTCTATACTATGTATGCTTCACTGATCCAGACAACTGATTGATCAAGAGGTACCTAAAAACTGTTTTATATTTTATTTCAATGTATATTTTCCTCGGTCATCTGCAGCATTCACCATAAAGAAGGCTCAGTTTCAAATCCATATTTGGGAACAGCTCTATTAATATAACAACGACTCACAACGCAAGTTCCAGTGAAATCTCATATTTAGAAACACTGAGTTTATAACACTTTCACCATATAAGGCCTAAAGTTTAAATCTTTATGCGTACATTAATGAAAAAAGTGCTTCGACTACTTTTGCCTGCATGTACATGCAAAAAGAAGTTCTGAGGAAAACACATGAGGACAAAAACACATTCAGGACAAAGGCTACCAGAACGGCCAGAGGAGTTGAGGACAACTTACAAAAGCAATACCCACAACGCTTGTAAAAGCAGCCCCATTCCTGAAGGCGATCATGTATGCCATTGACTCAGTACTGCAATGCAAGAAGAATAGCTCCTGACTTCAGCAAGTGGAAGAGCAAACTCTACAGACGAGAGCACAAGCTTAGGCTGACCAAGAACACAGAAGGATCCCCTCAAGGCAGCGGTGTTGGTGTGATATTTTGGCTCACCTTTTTTGACACCATGCAGCCTTTTAAAGAAGACTCACCAAAAACATATTCCCGATTCAACAAAAACTGAAGTGGTTAGTCCACATTTTTGGCCTTAGGCTGACAGAATGTTTGCTGCGCTTTCCAAGGATAACAGTCTGTATTACTACCCTTAGATTTTTCCCTTTTTAAAGGGTAGAAACAGTGGTAATTTGGGAGGACTGTAAGACAATTCAAACAGCTGCTTCTCCTCAGATAAGATATTTGGGTGTTCATACTACTTCTATCTGTCAGATGAGCTATTTTAACAGGCTTTCACAAACTGCTTGTCACATCCTTTAATACTGTTTTTCCTGCAGTTGCAGTGATGCTTAATAAAAAATCTTCTGAAGTACACTTACTATGTCCTTATTTCTACATATTTGGACAAAAGAAATACAAGATTTTTTTTTCCTCACCAGCTTGTTTTGCATCACTACAAGAAGGGAGCATATAAGAAAAATAAATTCTTTTTCAATTTCAGTAGCTGGCTCAAAATCAAGAGTCATTAGTTTACATCAGTGGCTCAGAGCAGAGGAAACAGATCTTGGGGCCAACAATATTTTATCAGTCAGCTGAACACCATTAATGAGTACATTACTCCTAAATATTTTTTCCCTGTCCAACTCAAATTTGTTTCAAGGCACCAGTTATTTCTGACATTGATTATGCAAGTAATCACCTTCAAGAAGACAGAGGCCTGAGATAATGCATTTATCTCCATGGGTCCATTCCCACCTGATTTTTTTGGAAGCAAGACTCAGTATTTTCAGAAGGAGCCAGGACAGCACTGGGCAAGGTGGGGGGAGATGCCAGGCTATGCGACTTCTCTGTTTGATCCTGATATCACAAGCTAAATGCAAGTTTCCCAGAAAGTTGAGCAAGCGGTCCTCAGCAGCACTGGCACTGAAGCTGGCTGCAAACACAGCATTTCACACCTTCATGGAATCACAGAACTGCTAGGGTTGGAAGGGATCTCAAGAATCAAAGTTCCAACCCCCCTGCCACAGGCAGGGCCACCAACCTCTAAATCTGGTACTAGACGAGGTTGCCCAGGGCCCCATCCAACCTGGCCTTCAACACCTCCAGGGACAGAGCATACATAGCCTCTCTAGGCAGCCTATGCCAGCACCTCACCACTCTCTCTGTAAAGCACTTCCCCCAACATCCAATCTAAACTTTCCCTCCTTGAGCTTAAAACCATTCCTCCTTGTTCTATCACTGTCCACCCTCGTAGAAAGTTGATTCCCCTCCTTTTTATAATTCCCTTTTCAATACTTGAAGGCTGCAATGAGGTTTCCTCACAGCCTTCTCTTCTCCAGGCTGAAAAAGCCCAGCACCCTCAGCCTGTCTTCATAAGGGAGGTGCTCCTGTCCCCTGATCATCTTTGTGGCCCTCCTCTGGGCCCTCTCCAGCTTTCCCCTCTACCAGCCTTCCTCACCACCAGATTTCTGAATGCATAACTATTAAAAGTGTACACCTTTACTGCAACAGATGCAGTTTTCACACAACCCTTTTATCTCAGGGACTGAGATTCTCCAATCACCCATCCATTTGGTTGCCTCATCCAAAATACGAGCATCGTATCTCCCAGGAACTAGGAGAAACTCAAATCTGGTCACATTTAATAGAGTAGAACTAAATACACAACTTTTATGCTTTAACACTATTAAACATATACTGTAATATTACCTTGTCTGATTCACAGTACGCAAGGGAAATTCATTCTTGACCATTCTGATTACTTCGAATTAGTCTCATTTGGCTGTACCAACTACCTGCTTTTTTCTTCTTTCAGAAACAGGAGCCAGCAGCCCTCATGTGCTACATTGTGAACAGTAATCCCACTACAACCACGTTCCTGCTATGTGCAGCTATCTGTTGCAGCAGTAGCTTGTATTTGTCCTGCAGCATTCCAAACCACTGAGCTCCTGTCGCCTGGTGTGACCTGTGCGACAGGGTGCTGCTCCACCTGGCAAGAAGAACATGCTGTTCCAAACAAAAACCCTAAAGATCAAAACAAGCCTTTCTGCTGACATGCCAAAAGTTGAGGCTGAACAGGAAAACATATTTGAACTTTTTTCCACTGCCTCGCATTATTAAACTATCTAGGCAAGAGATAAACATAAAAGGAATTTCTTTAATTAGAGAAATTCACTCCTCAGCATCTGCTGTTTAATAGAGCAGAGCACATCAGCATGTTAGAATCAGATAATATTGGAGCATCCCACAAACTCACAGTTGAAGTTTCTTTTTCATGCAAACATTTGGGTGCCACTGGTTTTTACTCGCTGTAATACAACACTTCCAGTTATAGGATTGCCATAAAACATAATGGCAGGTATGCACCGGGCCACAACAAGTGAAATTCCTTAAGATGATTATGCAGCATCCTGCAAGTTAGAACAAGGTGCAAAACAGATGCACAGGGTGATCTTGCACAATTTAATTCCAGTAAGTTTTATACCATGCATGCATTTGTTTTTAATAAGCCTCAAATCAGTCGAAGACTGTGCTTCCCATGTGCAACTAAAACCTAAAAAAACACCCTCCTTTAGCATAATTATCAACAACTCAATTTTGCATTTCATGCATTTCAGAAATACTTCTTAACTGATTCTCTAAATTCAGATAATCTCTCAGAGGGTCAAAAACCTCTGCCAAAACAAAATAATAAGAAAACATCAACACTAATGTCTTCTTAACCTCTATCTACTACAAACTCAGTCCTACAGAGAGAAATAGGCTCATCTTACAGCTTATAACCAAATCCTGCAGGATAGCAACTTTTAATTAGGTCTGATTTTGCATGCAGTCAAAGTAGTGGAACTTCTTATTACAGTTAAAAAAAGGTAAGGACTGCTAGATAGAAAATATTAGTACCTAGGCTACCGTAAAAAAAACTTAACATTTGCTTCTATTTTCTTAAAAAATCAAATTTAAGCATATAAAGGACTGTTGCTTTGCCAACCTAAGCGGCCTTCTGCAAGCTAGTGCAGGTAAAATCAGCACAGACTAGCTGGCCACCACCAGCAAACAATTCTAATCTGATCCGCTTGCACGCCTGTCCCTCTCTCTTGTGCAGAGGCTGCCAAACAACAGTGCAACAGGTTCCTAGTTTCAGGACACCAGGTACTTGTGTGCTGACCTCTATCCTGGACTTCAGAATACACCACGGCTTCTTGAGGATGAAGCGCTAAGCCAATTGCACCACGAAGCATTTATCACCATGCTTACTCATTACAGATGGTTTAAAGCAGTAGAGGAAAATGACACTCCAGGACTAACAACTTTCTTCATTTGCCAAGTCACCACCAAGCACTAACAAACAGTTAACACAGCGACGTGGAACTGCAAGTCCTCTTCAGCTCTGGTATGTTGTGCTGAAGAATAAAACCTACATCATCTCAAGACATGCAGTGCATCTGCATAAGTAAAGTCAAGTGCAATTATCTAAAAAAAGTGTTTTCACCTTAAAAGCCTCTGGCTTTAATTCTTAGAAAAGTTTATTTACACGAGAAATATCTAGTTATGCTCTTTACAAGAATGGCACATTCTCTGTAATTGATTTAACAGCAATCAGAGAGAAAATTGTAAGTTTTAAACAAAACTCGTATGGTTATCTCAGAGTAATTTTAAGTACTCAAAACTACTTGTACGGATTTTTAGGCTAACTAGATTTAAAGTCACCTCTATTCCCTATCAAGAAAGCATCACATTTTGAGTATCATCCTTATATCAAAATCACGGGCTACTTGCTGACAAACACTTCAAATAATTACTGTCATCTCTTCAGGAACCACACAGTTCCTAATGCTTTGGTGGCTCTACCGAGCCAGAGCTACTTCCTCTGTGGGATGAGATGCACCTCATTTTCACACAGGCAGCTCCAGCCCTCCCCCACCAAACACAGACACCTCAACAGCACATCTAACAAAATGCTAAAGAACACAAGCTAAATTAGCTGCACGTTTCATCTGTGGTGATCCTCTTATTTTTGAAACAGAACGCTTGGTTGTAATTTCACAAACCCTATTGCTAGAAGGAAAATGAAGGCTTCCGTATTTGTGCAGTTTTAGCCATGAAGATTCAAAAGAGGATGCAAACTCCCTTACCCGATCAGCGTGTATGAACCATTCCTCTTGAGCCTCATATTCGCAGATAAGAATCTTATGAAAAAATCCAGACTGAGGAGGTTTGTCCTTTGCTAGAGCAGAATGCAGGCACCTGTTTGGTGGCTATGCTTTTTGCTAATCAGGGGATCTCTTTCCTGTTTCTGAGTCACCAGCAAGGAACAATGAGAAACTGCCAGTGGAGCCAATTAGCAGGAAGCCAGAGGAAGCTGCCCGCAGCCCTGCGAGAGGCTGGAGGTGTAAAACAGCCCCAGCACACCCCCCACAGCATCTCTGATCCCACTGACAAAAAGCAGCACAAAATCAGAAAACGGCTTTTTTTTTTTTTTTAAATACAAAGTACCGTAACCACACCCTGCTTTTGCAAGAATAAACCCTGTAGAAAACCGTTTTATTGGTGAGCTGCTTTTCTTCTAATCAGTCTGAAAGCTGCTTCAGATAAACGCCCTCCTTCTCATGAGCCCTGCTGTGGCTATCACTCAGGTATTCATCACTACCCTCACTTTTTTTTTTGTCCCCAATCTAATATCAAATTGGAAGCTACACTTGTGGAAAGGGACACACCATTTGGAGTTAAAGGCTTCCTCGCCTTGCAGAAAGTTAGAACCAGGCAGCTCTGAAGCCAATCAAAACTGCAGAGACCCCTAGCAGCTCAGTCCTAGGAATGTTGCCCCCCAGAGATGACAGCTCATGCTGCCTGCCATCAGGCTTCTCTGCTTCCTTTCCTGTCCACGCCACTATTCCCTGACAGTTGTGAGCCTGAACACCTGGACCAGAGCAATGGATCTACCACACAGAACAAAAAGTACTACAGATAATCACTGATCATTTGCTGCGAGCAAACCAACATCTACCCAAGTAATCGCATGAAAAGCTCTTTTAAAATTGATCTTAAAACAACTGTGGTCTATATACTCTAGGATAGCAGAAGAACTGCATGCTAGCCAAATGTATCAATTCAATATTTACTACCTCAGCAGGGGGAAGCAATGGGAAGGGTCCCACAGAACTCCAGCCTGAGTACAATGTCACTATTTTAACAGCCCAAATGACTAAAGATACTATGCTTATAAAATCAGATTTTTCAACCCGGTACTGTTTTTGTGTTGTCCTTTCAGATTTCTCATTTGAAAGTTTAACAGTTAAAAAAGGCAGCCTAAAAAGAAGGCAAATTGATTTCTTTCTAGGTGCTGGAGGCAAGTATATTGAACTATACCCAATAGGGGGACTGATCAGAACACAAAGGCTGAAAGAAAACAAGGTTACAAGGGATTACAGGCTGAAGAAATCAATAGTGTCATACTGTTGCTAAAAGGGGAATGAGTCTGAGCTGTACAAGTATGTTAATTCTTCCAGATATAAAATAGTTCTAAGCATTTATCAGGCCTCATCTGGAGTATTGTGTCCGACCCTCCACACCCCTAGGTGAAGGCAGATGTAGAATTAGCTGAAGTCCAGGGGGCACCAAGGTGAAGATTTATCCACCTCAAAGATGAGAAAACAGAGAGGAAAAACAACATAATGTCTCCCAAGAATGAAAAACTGCCATAAAGAGAAAGGAAACAAAATGTTCTTCCTGCTCTGTGCATAACACAGGGACTTGAATTAAGCAAGAAATAAAACAGGTTAGCATTGCACATTTTGTTTGTTTTCTCAGTACAGGAACAGATATAGAACCTTGATTATTGCAGGCCCCAGAGATGATCTGGCTCCAGAGCTGGAGATTAACTAGTGACCTTTATGGGCCTCATCCAACTCTGGCTTTCTATGATTTGCTCCCATTACAGAATGAAAACTGCTGTGTAGCCACATGAGCTCGAGCCAGGCAGACTACAGTATGCTTCTGATCTTTTCCCCCCAAATACTGTCCAGAACTGCAAAGAGATGCAATATGTTACCACAGTGGTAGCAGCACTCTGCTTTTACTATACATCATGAAAAAGAATTACACCTCCTGCTCTCAGCCATCAGCTTTGAAGAGATCCTGCCCACGTGCTGTTGGCACTGGGACCTGATCCTTCATGTTGTGTGGCCAGGTCTCGCTGTCCCTCAGCAGCCAAGTAAGGTTCAGTGTGGCTGAAGAGCTCAAAGTCCGGTGCCTGCAGGTACCACCTGCCAGTGCAGGATGAAACAGATGTACTGAGAAGCTTAGCAAGAAAACTGTGATGGTTTCATTAATAATTTGGAGAAATAATACCATCATAATTAATAAATTAAAAAGTTTACGTAAAAATCTTTTCTAAATTACAAGCAAACTTATAAGTCAACCCAAAATTTAAAGTCAGTTTTTTTTCTTAGAAGCAAAAAACTCTAAGGAAAACCTTCTCATAGGTGGTCTTAAACCCAAACTCAAAGCAAATCTGGTATGTCTTCAGTTTTAATTGAACTCAAGCACTGAAAAGATGAAGCATATATGGCACTGGTTTTTGGATACACACTGATTTGCATTGGAAGTACACTCGCACTACAGAATGCAGGAGTTACCGTGAGGTGCTATCAGTGACTACTACTTAATCTCAGCTCAGGTCTATTGTAAACTGCAGGATCACAGCTTTCTTAATTAAAGAATGACTTCTCCTCAGCTTTCTTTTTTTAAGCTCCCGTCTGGATGCAAAAAGCAAATGATGAAGACGCTGATTTTATGAGCATTTTGGTTTTTTCCTGGCTACTTCATTTCTTAAAAATAAGTTTCAGCATTCCATTGCTGCAAGCAGCTGCTGCTTTTTCCAAACTGCTTCTACCCAAACATATCAATGCTTTTTTTTCCTTTTTCACTCCCTCATGCTCTTTCAGGGATTACAGCAGCACAAGGGTATGCGTTCTTTAACATCTCCATCTGAAAACTATTATAGGAAACCAGCAACTAAATATAAATTGTCCAATCAGAGCCTGAGCCAGCCACATTGATGCTGGGATCTCAAAATGCTATCATGGACAAAAGCACTTATGACAGAAACACAGCAAAAGTGTACTTGCCAACACACTGCTGCAGAAACAAATCCCTGCCTCAGAGAGGTTTTCTGGAGAAACTTATTTTGTTAACAAAGATGAAAAATACCCTTATTTCAAGTTAACATAAAAACAAGGACAATAATCTTGCTGAAATCAGCAACTCTATGGTGAAGCAATATGCTGCACGCAGTTTCCTACAGTACTTTCAATTAGTTGCGTCTAAATACTCTTCTCCTCTCTCTTTAAATGCACACATTCCAGAGAGCATGCACAAGCTGAATCATCACTACTGTGGTGAAAACATATGGCAGGAGGGAAAATCTTTACATCTCTAACAAGTCCCTTCTAACAAACAAAACATTCTGACAGCCCACTTCTCTTTTACTTCTCTCCCCGAGCAGCATCTATAAACTTTACCACGGGTTATTTGTTCCCAGGCTAAACATTCATCCCATTACTACTCTGCTTCTGAGGGGAATTTCTACAGGACCATTTGGCCCAGTTGTTCTGGAAGTTAGCTCAAGTACAGTTCTTTAGGTAGAGAAATTAGTATGGATGATTTACTGCGTTCAGCCGTCTCCCAGCCACTTACTACTTTGAAAACAGCATTAAAAGATCTCTGTTTCAACTACTATAAAAAAATCTCCATTTAGTAAGGAAATGTACGTGCCAAATAAAAAGCTGGGTACAGAAAAGAATAGCTAGCCTTCTACTACTTGGAAAGCAATACATTATGCTCAGACCTTAATTATTCATCAGGGAATGTTCTGCATATGAATGAAACATCTCTCTACATCTAAAAAAACACTCACTAGTAACCTCAGTTCTGCACATCTGGTCAGAAAAGAGAGGAGACAGTATGCCCACATGTACCCTATTTCCTCAAGGCATGATTTTTTCCACAGGTGTTAAATTTCCTTGTACAGCATGGACTGTTACTTTGTACATGCATCTTTGACCCATCCCATTCAACGTTTCTGAAAAATTGTATCAGGATTTGGAACACAGCCCTCCACTGATTAGACTAACTTACTCCATCTCTTGCAGAAAAGACCTACCAACCTCATGTTGTCTTCTACCGTCTTGCATCATAACTTGCACCTAAGGACAGGCCAAGTTAATTTTCTGAGATAATCAGTGAAACGTGGAATTGTTAGAAGAAACAGGTTTGAGTCTACATTTCTGGCCTGATTATATACTCACAACACTCCATTATTTTATATATCATAGAGGGAACAAACAGCTTGCTTTACTTAACTGCTTAGCAAATTCATGGTTACTTCAAATACTAATACTAGAGAAAGAAGCAAATATCAAGCAAATATCAACTGATGTTGAATAGACAATGAAGAAGGAAGCAACCTTTGCTAAGAGAAGAGGAAAGTTGACTCAGAGAGTTCGAAATAAACATTTTACCGAAGTTCTGTTAACTAATTCTACACATGCAGATAGTGCTGCCTCAGCTCAAGAAAGCATTTCTTTGCCAAAGCTGCTAAGAAATCCCATTTCAGTAGGGGGTTTTGATTTAGTATTGAATAAGAAACCCTGTGTGTGAATAGTACAACGGTCAACATACAAACAAAAGCCACATTACATTCCCTGTATACAAAAAGCCATAAAGTAAATTGAAAACATCTCAAGAGGAGATAATATATATTAGAATACAACAGCCAGTCCTGATTTAAGGGAAAGATGACAGCAGCACTGAAAGGGTTATTGCAAGCCCTTCATAATAAGCCAAACAGGACAGTGCCAGAGAAAGTTAGAGAGCTGAAATAACAGAAAAGCAATCCGCCTGGAAACGGAAAAGGGTGGGTGAGCAGTCTCTACCGGACAAGGGCAAAAGCCAGGGTTTGTAAATTTAGAAAAAAATACACACCCACACAAAACTTCTCAAGTAAGAGCATGAAAAAAGGCATTTTACAAGGCTTTTATATAAATTTTGCCTCATCATTCTTAATGGACATCTGCCCATGGCTTAACACAGGAAAGAACAAGCTTTCAGTGTGTGCCAAACTGTCTGAAACTCAAGTCCTTGGCACGCTGCCTGCTCTGATCCCCCACTTCGGGCAGTTTCCTGGAGGAAGGTTTGGAGCAAGTGAACATGGACAGATCTCCCTTTAAAAGGGCTGCCCAAAAGAATTCATGTCATGCACATTTGGTACCAAGCTACACAGTGTTTAATCACATTGTTTTAAACTTCTTTTTAATTATATGTAGTTTTAAAAATTGAAGCAGCTAGATAAATTTTAATCCATTTCTGCGGAAATGGATTAAAACGTAAAGAGAGCTCCTTACAGAACATTAACATAAAATACAGTGGTGATATAGATTTTTGAGTAAGAGGTAAAAGTTGCCCTGCATTGTGCAGACAGGCACGGAGATCAGCCACATGGATAACAGCTATTTATATGACTGTGGCAGACGGCCATAAAGCATGAAGACCCCCATTCAGATCAGGCCCCAGAATGCTGTCCATCCCAAAGGAAGGCTCATGAGGCAAAATAAATAGTGAGAGAAGATTGATGTTCTTGGCAAAAGCAGCAAGCAGGTAATTTAGAGCAGGCACTGCCCCTTCAATCCAAGAACAGGAAACAACTCACCAAAATGCCACACCCAACAAGTCCCAGTCGGTATAAAAATCTCTGCTGCAGAATTTAGCTAATGACACAATCCAGGAGAACTCTGCAAGTACCACAGAGGGAGGACAGAAGAAAAATTTCTGAGAAAGAGACCTTAGCTAAAATTAACTACACCAGATCAGACACAGATGAATCCCTGAAGCCTATAAACCAAGCAGAAAGAAAAGGTACAAAGTTTTTTTTACTGCATATCTTACCTCTTTTGGCCTTTTTGTTTGTTTTAGCTAAGTGGACCCTCATTAAGCTGCTAAAATTTGCAAGCAACTTATCTACTAAAAGTAAGTTCAAAACTAGATTGCTTTTGTTACTAATGAAACATATTCAAATACAGAAAGCTGTTATTTTTAATATAGAGATCCTTTAACTAAGGACGGAAAATCTTTGAAGAACAAACAAAAATAAGAGTGATCAGAAAATACAATCAAGTAATAAGGACACGGTTTAGAGAGAATACAGCACTGTATGCTCAGGCACTAAAATATGAAATAGTCAAAGCATCAAGCCCTTACTCTCACAGTCTCATTTTACATTGGATTATGAGCTTGCTCTTGCACATCCTTCCCCAGTATCCTCAAGGATTCATTCATCTCTTCTATTACTGTCCTTGCCACTTTGTGGACCAGCAGTGCTCTAGAACGGTCCTTTCATGCTACAGCAAAGAAAACTCACAGAATTTGCAAGTGCAGGCTGTGCAGCGATTTTTTGAAGAAAATTGTTTACGTAAGTTTAACATTTAGGTCTGCAAAATGTGAGAAATATGCCAGCAACCAGGTTGCTTTTCTGCAGTCCCTAGTTCAGATGTGACAGAAATATCTGGCAAAAATGTTTGCTTGGGATAGGAAATACTCTCTTCAATTCAGTATCATATACCTTGCTAAACTACAACTAAATGGTACACAACATTCAGTTAGGCGTACAAAAGATTTCAGCATTTGAGCTCCACCAATTACCAAAGACAACAGCTGTACTGCTATACATTTTATCTGTAATAAGTAAACACTCTGAAAGGAAGGTACTTCTACCAGCACCAGCTGGATATCAGTCACATTATCACCACTGAAGTCTCAGTCTCAGCTGCTGCTCAAGTGAATCCAACAGCCTAGCTCTTGTTTGTTCTTATGCACAAACCTCCAATAAACTAATTTAAACCTGAAAGCACCTAAAGTGTTACTTTGCAACTCGCACACAATTTGTGTCTTCCTCAGCGGGGAAAAAAAGTTCTCAAGCACAAATCCAAGCGATGAACACTTCTGAAACCACTGAATATATCTAGTCCTGACCAAAAGGGATTATGCGTTCTCCTCATAAAGAGGGAATGGGGTTTGTGAGTAGTGGGAAGGAGGGCACAGGCCACCAAAGATTAACAACAAAATCTGTAAATCCAAACACATATTACAGGAGACAACTATTACCAGGGGCTTTATACTAATCTATCAGTTGCTGAGTGGTATGAGAAGTGGAAAATTGGACATTTTGGGAATAAATTCTGATCATAAAGATCTCATACAAAGATCACCCTGCCTACATTATTAGTGTTCTTTATCAGACATACTTTATATGATATACTTTCAGAGTGAAGAGAGTTAATGGGCTATCTCAAAACAAACAAAAGCAACTTTATTTCTGCCGATCATTCTGTATTTCCAAATAATTGCATATACTGAAACAGCTTCTCTAAGTGCATAGTGAAAAATACTTAGTGTGACAACAGAAGGCAGCAACATAAATCATTTAAACACCATGTTTTTAGGCAATTCTAACAAAGCCCTGACCAAACCAGACTTCAGTGATGTTACTCATACTTTCATGAAATCTTACCTGTTCCATAAAAGTCCTTGCAGACATTTGCATAACCCTAGCCACTCATCCATCAATAAAAGATGACCCCAGCCAAGTCAGAACCTGTACCTTAGGAACCAAGGATATCTGAACGTTAACTAACATCTATACAGCACTTGAGAAATTCACATAGCTATTCAGGAAAAAAAAAAAGAAAAGGGGTTGAATCTCTGTTACTCAAGCCCTATCACTGATTGTTACAGACATCAAATGGGAAAAAAATCCAGGACGAAAGGGCTATATAGAGCAAATAAAATTAAATAGTTTGGAAATGGAATCAAAATCTCGTTGTTTCTGTCTTTCTCCATTACCGAGGACAAAACACACAGAGTACCATCTGTACTATGAGTTTTCATTGTATTAGTTAAGGCACAGCAGCAAATGCTAAGAACAGCTCCACTAAGAAGAGAACATCGGAGCTGCAACTTCAGATGACCTGAAATTCTAAATGCTTCACTCTCTAACACGTGTGTTAGGACTCCGAATGAAGAATCTGTTGCATCTACCCAATTAGCTCATGTCTAACCATGAGCTGACTCATCTTCAAGGCAAAGTCAGATCTCAAGGGTAGGTCATCTTACCCAAAATTTCAGTGAAAGGAGGTCTTCAGCTTTGGTATCACAGTTTCCTAAAGTGTAAACCACCAATAGCTAAACTTCGGGAACCACTCTGACAGCCAGAAATTGAAAAGACACAATGTCCTGGGTTTTATTACCTGAAGTGATTCATGTAAAGGCAAGCAGCCAATGAAAGAAAAACATAATTCAGAAGTCCTCAGCTCCCAACTGAAACCTCACTGCTTAGGCCCCATATCTTTCAAAATACCTCTTACATGAGGGAAGCTACATTTCAGTTCTGAACAACTGCCCTTCTCTCCCTCGTCTGTGCACACGCATATACTTTCCTTAAAGATTTTACTAAGCAAAGAGCTTAGCTCTCAAAGCAAAATCATAGATTCATCACCAGATTCTTACTTTCTACCGTACCATTCTCAAAGCAGAAAATAAAAAATCATACCGTCACCACTAAATTTTACCCAAGCTTTGTAAAATTGCTGCCTGGTCACATTTCTGGTTTTATAGACTGCGACTGAAAAATAGCTTGCCTAGTTCAGGGGATGGGGAAACCTATAATCCATAGCAATCTCTCACTCCTCACTTACGTAACACATCCCAGCCCTTTGTGCATCTTATGTCCTATAAGTGCCTAGCTTAGAAAGCAGATCTTACATGCCTTTAAAGATACACTACGACCATACACTGCTTTTATGTGATCTGGGTGAAACAGAACTGAAAATCACAGAGGCTGGGATCTTACTTTCAAGATGAGAACCAGTACCTGCACAAGCAGTTCCAGCCCTACTCATAGGCTTTTAACTTGCACCCTGGGGATTTAACCTAAAACATGGATTTATAAAGCATGCTGTTTAGGGTCACAAGAACACAGTTCATAATTTAGCAAACTATTTGCATTTCAATTTGTAACGTAGCAGAAAAAGAATTAATTCCAAAGCTAATCAGTAAGCCTACTTACTCTAACCGGAATTTCTTGACATGATCAAAAAAGGGCAATAGAAAGCCTGGACAGCAAAGTGAAAAGAAGTAAGAGAAGAAAAATTATCCTTACATGTTATTCTGAGACATCTAACACTTACCAAGTGCTTTCTATTATTATTATTTGTTTGGCTTGGATTTTTAATTTGATTAATGTAACTTAATTAAAGTTATTAAGCTATAGTAATAAGCAGTCTTGTCTACAGCGCTGACAACAGGATGCAAGCAAAAACTGCACTAATTAGCAAATGATTTTGAAAAGGTCAATTATCTCATCATTAACTATGCCATTTACATCTCTGCTACGTGGAATATTCTCCAATTTTAGACAGTGAAACAGATAAAAATGGATTAAATTGCTAGGGGCCACAGAGCACAGTGTGTTATTGAGTAAGAGTTTAACTAAATAGCAGCTTGAGTAGTTCCGAATGGGCCTCTTCCACACTGTGCCCTTGTCCAGATGTTTGAAGAGAAAAAGCATCCCCCAAAAATATAGAACAAGGAAAAAAGTAAAAGAAAAACACTGAGAACAGAAGAAAACAACTCCCCCAAAAGTGCCCCTCCAGAAACAAAAGCAACCTGACAAAAGATCTCAATATCAAATATCCAGAAAAACCAACAACCTGAAACCTCAGAAACTTTCCCAAAAACGTCTCCCTCCAAAAAATAAAAAAAATCCCCATCCCTAAAAAAATTATAAAAATAACAAAACATAAACCACTCCAAAATAAGAACAACACAACACAAAAACAAAATGAAAAGCATACAAACAAAGTTATGTTGGTGGGGTTTTTTTGCTTGGTTTTTTTTTGTTTTTTTTTTGGGGGGGGGAATGTGGGGCTGTCAGTGTTCTTGGGGGGGGGGGTTATTTTGGGTACCATTCATTGGGGGATCTGAGAAAGTATTTTAGTTACTCTGGATTTTTTGTTTTGTTTTGTTTTGTGGGCTCTTTGTCCTTTTTTGTTTGGGGAGAGTGGTTTTTTTCCTTAGGCAGGCAGTTTTTATTTGTTCCTATGTATTTGGGGTCTTTTGGGGGGGATGGGGAGTTTTTGAGGCAGTTGAGTTCAGAGATTTTTTTGTCTTTTCATTTTTCGAGGGGAATTAGAAGCTTTTTTTGTGGGAGGTGGAAGGTTGCACATTTTTTGTTTTGGGGGCTTTTGGTTTTTTGGGAGTTGTGGTTTTGGGGGGTTGGATTTTTAAGTGTTTTTTGGGAGAGGGGTTGGGGTTTTTACTTGGGCCTTTTTTGGGGTGGTTTGATAGAGGGTTTGTTTTCGGGGGTTGGAGGTTTGTTTGGGGAGGCTAGTGAGGAATTGGTGGGTTTTTCCATGTCGGGTTTCTTTTTTTCTTTTTGGTTTTGGGGGGTTTGCTTTGTTTTTTTTTTTTGTTGTTGTTTTGTTTTGTTTTTTTTGGTTTGGTTTGGTTTTTTTTGCAGCAGTAGGAAGGGATGCCATTCAAAGGGACCTGGACAGGATTGAAAAGTGGGCCCAGGAGAATTGCATGAGGTTCAACGAGGCCAAGTGCAAGGTGCTGCACTTGGGTCAGGGCAATCCCAGGTGTGTATACAGATTGCAAGAAGAACTCATTGAGAGCAGCCCTGCTGAGATGACAGAAGAAAAGCTTAACATGGGCCAACAGTGTGCATTTGCAGCCAACTGTAACCTGTGCTGCATCAAACAGGGCTTGGCCAGCAGTGAAAGGGAGGTAACTGTCCTCTCTTCTGCCCTCATGAGGCCCCATCTGCAATACTGCATCTAGGCCTGGAGCCCCCAGCACAAAAAGGATGTGGAGCTGTTGAAATGGGTCCAGAGGGCAATGAGGATGCTTGGAGGGCTGGAGCACCTCCCCATGAAGAAAAGTTGAGGGAGCTGTGCAAGCGACCTCATTGTGGCCTTCTAGTACTTGAAGGGAGATGGAGACTGATTTTTCATCTGTTTGAGAGTGTCAGGACAAAAGGGAACAGTTTTAAATTAAAAGAGGACTTTTAGGTTAGATGTTAGAATAAATTCTTTACTGATGAGGTGAGGTGCTGGCACAGGCAGCCCAGACAAGCTGTGGATGCGTCATCCCTCGAGGTGCTCAAGGCCAGGTTGGATAGGACCTTGAGCACTCTAATCTACTGTTTGGCAACCCCGCCCACGGCAGGGGGTTGGAACTAGGTAGTCTGCAAGATCCCTTCCAACTTAAGCCATTCTGTGATTCTATGAATGTAAGATAAAACTTCGCTCTGAAAAGTGAAAGCTAGAAAGAGTATTACTATACATTTGCTTTTAGCCTTTAAAAACATACCCTGCCATACTTCCTTCAAGTGGTGAAAAATTGAGGTTCTTTAGCTATCTGACAGTCATTACCAGAGCACTAGCCAGCTCTCATCCTATACCAGACATAACAGTTCTCAGAAGGTTTTGTTACAGGGTGACAGCACTTCGTTCTCCTCATACATCACACTTACACAGCAACATATGCTGAAGAATTTGAGTAAAGTTTGCCTTATCTCTACTTCTGAAGTTACAAATGCCAAATAAACGTTTATAGAAACACCTATGGAACAACACAAATGCAGGGACAGAGTCCTTCCCCACTCCTCTCCAAAAGGGCAATACTAGATATTCACAGCCACATTAAGGACAAGGACACTGGTTAATACGGATAATCATTTTTGACTATGTTATTGACCAAGATTACTCCAAGTTTACATACAAGGTTTTCTCCACACACACACACTAAAAACCAGCCTAATTTAAAGGTCATCATTTCTTCCTCATCCACTCCCAGAGCACACATCTGGCATAATCTCACAAAATAGAATTGCTACCCTTATCTGTAGTCACCGAGCAGCAATCCTGCTTATCACAGGGAATCCATGACAAAGAGACAGTCTGTGCTATGGGTCAGCCCAAAGCATGAATGTGCAGTGAGGAAAGCACATGCATGTATTTCTGCATGACTCTTAATACAAAATTCCATCCTTAACTGCAACTAGTTCAACAAAATGCCACAATTTTGCTCCGCAGAATCTGTTACAATTTTCATGAACTACATGAAGGCAAACACTCGAAAAGTGACTGCAGTAAGTTTTGGCTAAGCACATTAGAAACAATTAAGTATTACAATCTCTTTAAACTACACTTTGCGCTATATAGAGTGAGGGACAAAGAGATTCAGTTTAAAATAACTTTTCCATATTTTTTCTCATGACAGAAAAGTGAAAACCACAGTCAAACTCAATAAGCTCCTCGAGGAGTCAGGATATTTTTAAAGCCTAACTCAAAATTATACTAAAACCACTTCCATGCTCTTTCCTTGGATCCAAAGAAAGATTTGCCCTGTCATATTGCGCTTTGCTCCAATTATATGCACTGCAAGTCAGAAAGGTTACTGCTACAGGATTTACAGCCATCTAAAATCCTCACATTTACAGGAACATCAGGGAAAAAAAAAAAGATTCACAATGGGAAAAAGAAAGACTTTCAGCAAACAATCAGTGATTATTCTCATTTAAATACCAAGGAATTTTTGGAATTTCTTTTCTGGCAAGCTGCTACTCTCAAAGTACTAATAAAATTCATGAAAAAGTTTGGAAGGTAACTTTAAAGGGGGTGTCACATGCTTTTTTACCTATAAATCCACCTTACTGCTATTCAGCCCTAAAAGACCATATCAGATAATAAGCCGCTAGAAAACATGTTATCTACTATTTATTTAAACACATCTTGCTCTTGAGAAAAATGTGTAAATTAGTATTTCATTTTGCAGCATCACACAGCTATGTTCACAATCATTTAACAAGCACAGATAACCCACACTTCTCTTCCCCCAGCTATAAATTTGAATGGTAACTGTATGCAATGCCGGTGAAATAATTTACAGTCCTCACTGATACACTGTAAGTGATGATGTATCAAGTCATTTAGAGGGTAAGGAAAGCAAGACAAATTTGCCAGCAATAAAGATGTTGCTATGGACAGATCTGCCTTTTCCATTTCTAGACACTCATAGTATTTACAGGATTCTGTGACTTGGAGTTACTGATCAACATGTAAATCAGAACCCCTAGACTGAGATTTCTGTCAGTTAGATATCTGGTCTCATAGCTACCAGGAAACTGCATTAAAGCATTGAGCTAAGAGACTAATTTACTGAACAATTACAGTGAGGAATCTAAAAGTTTCTGTCGTTTTACTGAAACAATCCTCATTCCAAGCCTGCGCCTTATGTTCTTACATATCATGCCCTCATTCAGTTTCTATCAAGCCATAAACAAGTCACAGTGATCTTGCTGAGAAGTATGCCATCACATCTACCAATAAAATAATTGCTCTGAAAATCCGGAAAATTTTCTTAAACCAAAAACATTTTCTGTTACTGCTCAGCTAAGCAAGCCAGTGTATGCTGCTTCTTAATGCACACCCCACTTGCAAGATCAGGAATAAGAGATGTACCACCACCTTCATGTGGAACATTCATTTAAGAATACTCTTCAGAATCCTTAACTGGAAGAAAGTAGCTCTGTTTTTCCAAAACTAGCTTTCTCAAGAATCACTACCTTGGTCTTCTAAGAGCCAGTTACTTCTATTTCTTAGAGGATAATGAATGACCCAGAAATCTTGTGTAGAGCTGTTTACTGCGCACATTGAAAAAGCCTACTAGTAGGACAGAGTTGTTTCGCGATCACTTTCTTTGAAATATCTTAAGTAATGAAAACTTATGTAAGTGTAATACTTACTGATCAGTCCACGAAACAAAACTATTCAACATCACCTGGATCATTACCCTTAAAAATGCATAACAGGTGATGCAAAAAATTCACTACAAGATTCCTCTCGATGTGTAAGAGGTTCTTATAGGAAGAAAAGATAGCCAATGCGATTAGCTGACATGTCCACTCCAAGAGGATTACGAAGACCATGCTATGTTCATAACCCAGAATGGACATGTATTGTTCTCCAGTACTTATCACAGTTATTAAAGAACACAAAAGGAATAAAACATCCCCCTACTCACTGGCTGTACTACATGAGAAAAACCACTGAGGGCAGCATAGTCTGCTCATAACATCACCTGATTTGACCACAACAGGCCACGCCAAACACCGTGCTGCAGTAACAGCTTTGTGGCAACTAACGTATTGCTGCAGCAAGATTAAACCTGAGAAACTGGTAACTTTCTATGAACAGTTTTTAGTCTTAAAACTCCTGGTACGCCGAAGGCTACAAATTGAAGCACCCCTCCCTACCAGGGAAGGGAAACCCAAATCACTCAGATCGACTTTGTAGTAAACAACTGAAATGCTCTCACACACACAAAGCACTAAATTGAGAGCGGGCTTAGGCCTTGGAGGAAAGTCTGAGCACCTCTGAGTATAGCACAGAGGCTTTCCTCATCTGCCTCCCATCCTTACCACTGTGACCCACAGAGCAGCAATGCAGCAGCTCCCCTCCTCCAACCTTTGTATGTCTCAGACACTTCCTGTCTCCACTGGCAATTATTTTCAGCCCTCAAGATTCCTTTCTATACGTTCCAGGAACCCTCTAGCCATCCTCTGTCCAGATGGCAGACTTCAGATGAAGGGAACCGGGTCTTGGAGAGTCTTTTCTTGGCCTGCTTCTCAGCAGCCTGCTGGAACTTAGAGGCAGGCTGAGTCTTGCACAGACAAGGCTCTGTTGCACTGCAAAAACCCTTCAATCCCTCTCTAGAATTCCCCTCAATGCCCTCTTTGTCTCCAAACAAGTTTGTCTTAAACCTTTTAGCAGGCTCTGCTTTCCAGGGCATGCTTTACACAATCTACTCCCTACAAAGCTGTGGAAAGCCAATAAAAGGGTAATGGAAGGAGGTCTTAAACAACACTATAATGGACAACCAGAGCCTCAGTCTTAACTACATACAAAGCAGATGCTATTCTGACAAGCAAATGGAGGGGGGAAAAAAGGTAGGTGATAGGTTTCTGTCCTCTTGATCCCTCGTCATCTGCAACAGATGCTCTGAAAAGTAACAGAAACAGAGTAGTTTACATAATCACATACAGTGTGGACCATCATCCTGCAGTTGAACTGTTTTCAAGCCATGACTGTCCCGGACAGAACTTCAGCAAGACCCAATTAGGGGAGGAGTAGGAAGGGAAAAAAGAGAAAGTGCAACAGGACAGACATTTCCCAGTATTAAGCAGAGCCTTAGAAATCCAGCATTTCAAAGGAATTGACAAGAACAGCAAACTGATGGGAAAACTATGCAAAACATGGTCTTGTCCTTTGAATGCTCATTTAAAAAAGAGGCACCTTCCACTGCAGAAAAATCAATAAAATCTAGAGGCATTATGTACTGCAGTGCCACTATCGCATTTGTTTTTCCTCAGGCATTGACTACGTTTCAAAAGCAATGGTAAGTCTAAAGAACAAAAGTTGCACTAAAAAAATGTTATGTTGATCATAACATAGTAAGACGGTATCTTCATTCTCATTTTAACCAAAAAATCATCCAAGAATATCATGAAGAAAGTTTATCACTTCTTTATGGGATTTTTTATCCCATCTTTATGGGATGATTACAGTCATCAGTTGTAGCTGATGAACTGGTTTTAAGCTCTTGTTTTCTTCCTCCCTTTTTTAGTTTCTCAACCAATTAAAAAAAAGTGAAGTGTCTTCAGAAATGTTTTCTGTTTCCATTTAATTTTAAACATCCACAACCAATGGCTGGCTACTACTGAAACGTCACCTAATTTTATGAACTGAAAATTTGATAAGAGAAATTATGGTGTTTAAAATTGAAATCTGTTACAGACTGCCTATAAACCTTAGTTACTAAGGAGCTAGCTAATAAAACAGATGGAGTGAGCCAGGTACAAAAATCACAGAAAATTAAGTCCATCAGCTACAGAGTCATCCAACATTAGCAGAGTAAATCACATCATTATGATTTGAGACACCCACTCCCATACCACAGGGAAGATGGACTCTTTTCTAAAGTCAATGACTTACTAACCAGACACTCAGATTAAAGACAGAGACTTATGAGTGCGGTTCAGAGAGGGTAAAACAACAGAAATCTAGCAAGTACTGGGCAAGAGGTTTTGCTTCTGCTCTGACAATGTGCCATCTGGTAATGCCCTTGGTTCTGAGCTTTCATGCTGACCTTTCACTGGCTGGCTCTCTATGCAGCAGTTGTCTGAAAAAGTCGAAGATTATGAGAGAAATCAATGACAAGAGATGAAAATCTTTTCAAAACTTTAGCGATTAGTCAGATTTTGAAAAAAAGCTAGAAAGAATACAGACTGTACCTATATATAGAAGGCCAAGGGAGCAAAATTACAGGGGGTGCAAAGGGCAAAAAGACAGTGACTGCAGTAATACCTGAAGAGACACAATCGTATCAGGATACATTAACAGAAAAACAGAATAATACAAATGTAAACGTATTATGATCAATACAGATGATGATTGCTTTATCTGTTAAATTCTATGCACAGCTGCTTTTAAAGTAGTAGGAAAGTCCACATACTAGATCAAGCAATTATATCTAGGTTGTATTAGAATTAGGGGCAAGCGAATAGCCAAATAGTTTTACAGCAACTATTCCTGGCACAGTAGCAAAGACAGGAGTTTGCTGCACTAAAACTTAAGCATTACTTCCACATACCTGCATTGGGTTCAGGTTTTACAGCTAAGATCAGCCTAGCAATGGGTGTTCCCACTTAATGGGTAAAGGGCAGTCTTGCAACACAGCCAAGATTTATCTTTGCATTCAGTGCACATAACTCCAAGAGCAGCTGTCACTGGCCAGAACAAGGGAATACAGGAGCAGGAACAAAAGTTAAGTTTATATTATTACTCTCCCAGTTTTATGAGAATCTAAGTCGACCAGCAGCATGAAAAATAATGCAATTTTGTAACGTGTTGATGTGACGTCATGTCGTGTAGCGTCATGTCTTGTCATGTCATGCCTTGTCATGTGATCACATGTGATGACATGTGATGTCACGTGATAACAAGTGATGACACGTGAGTCCATGTAATGACATATGAAGACATGTGATGTCATGTCACGTGTCTTTTCACGTGTTGATGTGTCGTGTCGTGTCATGTCATGTTGTGTCATGTCTTCTCACGTGATGTCACGTGATGTCACATGATGACAAGTGATTTCATGTGATGACATGTGATGACACATGACGCCATGTCACTTGTTTTGTCACATGTAGACGAGTCATGTCGTATCACGTCTTGTTGTGTCACATCTTGTTGTGTCATGTGTTGTCTCGTGATGACATGTGACGACATGTGATGACATGTCACGTGTTTTCTCACAGGTTGGTGTTTCATGTCATGTCACGTGTTGACGTGTCAAGTCATGTCACGTCATGTGTAGTCACATGACGCCATGTGATGACATGTAATGACGTGATGTCATATCACGTGTTTTGTCACGTCTTGACGTGTTGTGTCGTGTCATGACATGCGTCACGACATGTGATGCCATACGTCGCAACATGAGACGCCATGTCGCGACATGTGATGCCATGTGATCACATATGATATCACGTCATGTGCTTTGTCACGTGTTGACATGTCATTTCCTGTCACGTCTTGTTGTGTTGTGTTCTCACATGATGTCTCATGATGATATGTGATGACATGTCACATGTTTAGTCATGCCTCGACGTGCCGTGTCGTGTCACATCATGTCGCGACATGTGACGACAAATAGCACATGTGATGACATGTGTCATGACACGTGACGACATACGGCATGACATGTGGTGACACGTGACAACATATAACGACATACAACGCGACATATGATGACATGTGATGACACAAGACGACATAAGTTGCAAAAAGCAATGACAAAAGACTACAAGACGTGATGACATGTGATGACAAATGTCATGACATGTGATGACATGTTGCGTCACCTGACGTTACATGTTACGTGTTATTAGTCACGTGTCATCACATGTAGTCACGTGTCATCACGTGTCGTGACGTGTCATCACGTGTCACGACACGTGTCGTCACATGTCGGGACACATGTCATCATGGGTCATCACATGTCATCTCGTGTCATCACGTGTCACATCACGTATCATCACATGTCATCTCATGTCGGCACCGGTCGTCACGTTGCATCACATGTCATTACATTCAATCACGTGTCAAAACGTGTAGGCATGTATAGCGATACATGTCGGAACGTGTCATCACGTGTCATCACGTGTCATCACCTGTCATCCGATGTCATGATATCTATCATAACATGACACGACATGTCACCACATGTCACGACATGTCACCACACGTTGTGACATGTCATCACATGTCATGACATGTCATCACAAGTCACGACATGTCCTTACATTTCACGACTTGCCCTCACATGTCACGACATACGTCATCACATGTCACGACATGTCATCACATGTCACGTCATGTCACCACGTGTCACAAAATATGTCAACCTATGTCACGACATACCATCACAAGTCACTACATGTCAACACATGTAATGACATATATCATCACATGTCACATGTCATCAAATGTCACAACATGTCATCACATGTCAAGACATGTCATCATATGTCACGACATATGTCAACCCATGTCACGACATGTCATCACATGTCACAGGTCACATTTCACGACATATGTCAACCCATGTCACGACATGTCATCCCATGTCATGACATGTCATCACATGCCACGACATGTCAACACATGTCACGACATATGACATCACATGTCACGACATGGCATCACGTCACGTCTTCACATGTCACGACATATGTCATCACATGTCACGACATATGTCATCACATGTCACGACATATGTCATCACATGTCATGACATGTCAACACATGTCATGACATGTCATCACATGTCACGGCATATGTCATCACACGTCACGACATGTCATCACATGTCACGACATGTCACGACATGTCACCACATGTCATCACATAAGTCATCCCATGTCACGACATCTCATGCCATGTCACGACACATGTCATCCTATGTCACGACATATGTCATCACATGTCACAACATATGGCATCACACGTCATGACATATATCATCACGTCACGACACATGTCATGCCATGTCACCACATGTCATCACATGTCACGACATGTCATTCCATGTCACATGTCACGACATATGTCATCACATGTCCCGACATGTCACCACATGACACGACATGTCATCACACGTCACGACATATGTCATCACACGTCATGACATGTCATCACATGACATGACATGACATCCCATGTCAAGACATGTCATCCCATGTCACGACATATGTCATCCCATATGACAACATATGTCATCACGTGCCATCACATGTCGTCACGTGTCGTCACGTGTCATGACACGTGTCATCACATGTAGTCATGTGTTGTGTCACATGTTGGCACGTGTCGTGATACACGTCGTCATGTGTCATCACATGTCATCACGTGTTGTAAAAGGTCATCTCGTCACATGTCATCTCGTGTCGTCATATGTTGTCACATGTCACAACACGTGTCATCACGTGTTGTCACGTGACGTGTGACATGTTGTCACGTGTCACGACAAGTGTCGTCACATGTCGTCAAATGTCGTCATCCGACGCGTCACGTGTCATAACGAGTCGTCTCATGTCGTGATGTGTCAACACGTCATCATAGGTCAGCACGTATCGCGTCACAAGTCGTCGCATGTCGTCACGTGTCGTCACGTGTCGTCACGTGTCATCACATGTCACATGTCGTCACGTGTTGCGACACGTGTTGTCACATGTCGTCACGTGTCGTGTCACATGTTGGCACGTGTCGCGACACGCGTCGTCATGTGTCATCACATGTCATCACGTTTCGCGACACGTGTCATCATGTGTCGTGTCACATGTTGGCATGTGTCGTGACACGTGCCGTCACGTGCTGTCATGTGTCGTCACGTGTCACGACACGTGTCGCCACGTGTTGTCACATGTCATCATGTGTCGTCACATGTTGTCACGTGTTGTCACATGTCATCGCGTGTCGCGACACGTGTCGTCACGTCATCACGTCTCGAGTCACGTGTCCTCACGTGTCGCGACACGTGTCGTCACGTGTTGTCATGTGTCCTCACGTGTCGCAACACGTGTCGAAACGTCGTCACATGTCATCAAATGTCGCGACACATGTCACGTGTCGTCACGTGTCATGACGTGTCAGCACGTCATCATGTCATCACGTGTCGCATTACATGCCGTCACGTGTCATCACGTGTCGGCATGTAGCGTCATGTGTTGTCACATGTCGTCACGTGTCGTCACTTGTCATCACGTGTCGTGACACGTGTCGCCACATGTCATATGTCATCAAATGTCACGTCACATGTCATGTGTCGTCATATGTCGTCACGTGTTGTAACGTGTCGTGTCGTCACATGTCGTCTCTTGTCGTCATATGCCGTCACGTGTTGTCACGTGTCGAGACACATATCGGCACGTGTCACGACATGTGTCGTCACGTTTCATCACATGTCATCACATGTCGTAACGTGTCGTGTCATCACATGCCGTCTCATGTCGTCATATGTCGTCATGTGTCGCGACACGTGTCGTCACGTGTCGTCACGTGTCGTCATGTGACATCACGTGTCATCACGTGTTGTCACGAGTCACGACACGTGTCGTCACATGTCGTCACGTGTCGTGTTACATGTCATCATCTGAAGCGTCATATGTCAACACGTGTCATCACGTGTCGTCACATGTCGTGTCACCTGTCATCACATGACGTCACATGTTGCCACGTGTTGTCACATGTCATCACGTGTCGTGACGTGTGTCGTCACGTGTCGTCACGTGTCGTCAC
>NC_034414.1:14426373-14427041 GCF_002078875.1 Numida meleagris | reverse complement strand
GTCACATGTCGTCACGTGTAGTCACGTGTCGTGTTGTCAGGTGTCGTCACGTGTCGTCACATGTCATCACATTTCGTCACATGTCATCACATGTCACCACGTGTTATGACGTGTCGTCACATGTCGTCACATGTCATCATCCAACGCGTTACATGTCATCACATGTCGTGTCGTGTCATCACGTGTCGTCACGTGTCGTCACGTGTCGTGTCATCACGTGTCGTCACGTGTAGTGACGTCGTGTTGTCAGGTGTCATCACGTGAGGTGTCGTCACTTGTCGTCACGTGTCATCGCGTGTCGTCACATGTCGTCACGTATCGTGTCGTCACGTGTCGTCACGTGTCGTGTCGTCACGTGTCGTCACGTGTCGTCACGTCTCGTGTCATCAGGTGTCGTCACGTGTCGTAACGTCTCATCACATGTTGGCACATGTCATCACATGTCGCCACGTGTTGTCACGTGTCGTCACGTGTCGTCACATGTCGTCACATGTCATCATCTGACGCGTCACATGTCATCACGTGTCGTCACCTGTCGTCACGTGTCATGTCACGTGTCGGCACGCGTCGCGACACGTGTCGTCACGTGTCATCACATGTCGTCACAGGTCATCACATGTCGCCAGGTGTTGTCACATGTCGTCACGTGTCATGTCGTCGCGTGTCGT
>NC_034414.1:14422553-14424595 GCF_002078875.1 Numida meleagris | reverse complement strand
GTGTCGTCACGTGTCGTCACATGTCATCACATGTCATCACATGTTGTCACATGTTGCCACATGTCATTGCGTGTTGCGACACGTGTCATCACATGAGGTCACGTGTCGAGTCACGTGTCTTCACGTGTCGCGACACGTGTCATCACATGTCGTCACGTGTAGTGACACCTGTCGTCACGTGTAATCACATGTCATCACATGTCACGACATGTGTCGTCACGTGTCGTCACATGTCATCACATGTCATCACATGTTGTCACATGTAGTCAAATGTCATCGCGGGTTGCAAGACGTGTCGTCACATGTCATCACGTGTCGTGTCCGTGTCTTCACGTGACGCGACACGTGTCGTCACGTGTCGTCACGTGTCGTGTCGTCACGTGTCATCACGTGTCGTTACGTGTCATGTCATCACATGTCGTCACATGTTGTCACGTGTTGTCACACGTCATCGCAGGTCGCGTCACGTGTCGTCACATGTCATCATCCGACGCTTCACATGTCATCACGTGTCGTCACCTGTCGTCACGTGTCATGTCACGTGTCGGCACGCGTCGCGACTCGTGTCGTCGCGTGTCATCACATGTCGTCACGTCATCACATGTCGCCACGTGTTGCCCCTTTTCGTCACGTGTCATGTCATCGCGTGTCGTCACGTGTCGTGTCGTCAGGTGTCATCACGTGTCGTCACATGTCATCACATGTCGTCACATGTCATCACGTGTCGTGTCGTCACGTGTCATCACGTGTCGTGTCGTCACGTGTCGTCACGGGTCGTCACGTGTCGTCACGTGTCGTGTCGTCACGTGTCGTCACGTGTCATCACATGTCGTCACATGTCATCACATGTCACCACGTGTTGTGACGTGTCGTCACATGTCGTCACATGTCATCATCCGACGCGTTACATGTCATCACATGTCGTGTCGTGACATCACGTGTCATTACGTGTCGTTACATGTCATGTCGTCACGTGTCGTCATGTGTCGTGTCGTCACGTGTCATCACGTGTCGTCACGTCGTGTCGTCACGTGTCATCACGTGTCGTCACGTGTCGTCACGTGTCGTGTCGTCACGTGTCGTCACGTGTAGTGACGTCGTGTTGTCAGGTGTCATCACGTGAGGTGTCGTCACTTGTCGTCACGTGTCATTGCGTGTCGTCACGTGTCATCACGTGTCGTATCGTCACGTGTCGTCACGTGTCATCACGTGTCGTGTCGTCACGTGTCGTCACGTGACGTCACGTGTCGTGTCGTCAGGTGTCGTCACGTGTCGTCACATGTCATCACATGTCATCACATGTTGTCACATGTTGCCACATGTCATTGCGTGTTGTGACACGTGTCATCACATGCCGTCACGTGTCGAGTCACGTGTCTTCACGTGTCACGACACGTGTCATCACATGTCGTCACGTGTAGTGACACCTGTCGTCACGTGTAATCACATGTCATCACATGTCATGACATGTTGTCACGTGTTGTCACACGTCATCACGGGTCGCGTCACGTGTCGTCACATGTCATCATCCGACGCGTCACATGTCATCACGTGTCGTCACCTGTCGTCACGTGTCATGTCACGTGTCGGCACGCGTCGTCATGTGTCGTGTCGTCACGTGTCGTCACGTGTCGTCACGTCGTGTCGTCACGTGTCATCACGTGTCGTCACGTGTCATCACGTGTCGTGTCGTCACGTGTCATGTCATATGTCGTCACGTGTCGCGACACGTGTCGTCACTTGTCGTCACATGTCATCGTCCGACGCGTTACACGTCATCACATGTCGTGTCGTGTCATCACGTGTCATCACGTGTCGTCACGTGTCGTGTCGTCACGTGTCGTCACGTGTCGTGTCGTCACGTGTCGTCACGTGTCGTCACGTGTCGTGTCGTCACGTGTCATCACGTGTCGTGTCGCCACGTGTCATCACGTGTCATCACGTGTCGTCACATGTCGTCACGTGTAGTCACGTGTCGTGTTGTCAGGTGTCGTCACGTGTCGTCACATGTCATCACATTTCGTCACATGTCATCACATGTC
>NC_034414.1:14417982-14420342 GCF_002078875.1 Numida meleagris | reverse complement strand
TGTCATCACGTGTCGTGTCGTCACGTGTCGTGTCGTCACGTGTTGTCACGTGTCATCACGTGTCGTCACGTGTCGTCATGTGTCATGTCGTCACGTGTCGACTCGTGTCGTCACGTGTCATCACGTGTCATCACGTGCCGTCACGTGCCGTCACGTGTCGTCACGTGTCATGTCATCACATGTCGTCACGTGTCATCACGTGTCGTCACGTGTCGCGACACGTGTTGTCACATGTCGTCACATGTCATCATCCGACGCGTTGCATGTCATCACATGTCGTGTCATGTCATCACGTGTCGTCACGTGTCGTTACGTGTCGTGTCGTCACGTGTCATCACGTGTTGTGTCGTCACGTCTCGTCACATGTAATAATCCGACGCGTTACATGTCATCACATGTCGTGTCGTGTCATCACGTGTCATTACATGTCATCACGTGTCGTGTCGTCACGTGTCGTCACGTGTCGTGTCATCACATGTCATCACGTGTCGTGTCGTCACGTGTCGTCACGTGTCGTCACCTGTCGTCACATGTCATGTCACGTGTCGGCATGCGTCGCGATACGTGTCATCACGTGTCATCACATGTCGTCACATGTCATCACATGTCGCCAAGTGTTTTCACGTGTCGTCACGTCTCATGCCACATGTCGTCACATGTCGTGTCGTCAGGTGTCGTCACGTGTCGTCACGTGTCGTGTCGTCAGGTGTCGTCACGTGTCGTCAGGTGTCATCACATGTCGTCACATGTCATCAGGTGTCGCCACGTGTTGTCACGTGTCATCACGTGTCATGTCACATGTCGTCAAGTGTCGCGACACGTGCCGTGACATGTCGACACATGTCATCATCCGACGCGTTACATGTCACAACATGACGTTCCGTGTCATCACGTGTCATCACGTGTCGTCACGTGTCGTATCGTCACGTGTCGTCACGTGCCGTCACGTGTCATGTCGTCGCGTGTCGTGTTGTCACGTGTCATCACGTGTCGTCACGTGTAGTGCCGTCACGTGTCGTCACGTGTCGTGTTGTCAACTGTAGTCACATGTCGTCACGTGTCATTATGTGTCGTCACGTGTTGCATCGTCACGTGTCGCCACGTGTTGTCACGTGTTGTCACATGTCATCTCGTTACGTGTCGTCACGTATCGTGTCATCATGTGTCGTCACGTGTCGTCACGTGTCGTCACGTGTTGTGTCGTCACATGTCGTCACGTGTTGTGTCGTCACGTGTCGTCAAGTGTCGTCCAATGTCGTCACGTGTCGTGTCGTTACGTGTCGTCACGTGTCATCACATGTCGTCACATGTCATCACATGTCACCACGTGTTGTCACGTGTCGTCACATGTCGTCACATGTCATCATCCGACGCGTTACATGTCATCAAATGTCGTGTCGTGTCATCACGTGTCTTCACGTGTCGTGTCGTCACGTGTCGTCACATGTCATGTTGTCACGTGTCATCACGTGTAGTCACGTGTCGTCATGTGTCGTGTCGTCTCGTGTCGTCACGTGTCGTCACGTGTCATCACATGTCATCATCCGATGCGTTACATGTAATCACATGTCGTGTCGTGTCATCACGTGTCGTCACGTGTCGACACGTGTCATGTCACGTGTCGGCACGCGTCGCGACACGTGTCGTCACTTGTCATCACATGTCATCACATGTCATCACATGTCGCCACGTGTTGTCACGTGTCGTCACGTGTCATGTCACATGTTGTCACGGGTCGTCACATGTCGTGTCGTCACGTGTCGCCACGTGTCGTCACGTGTCGTGTCGTCAGGTGTCGTCAGGTGTCGTCAGGTGTCATCACATGTCATCACATGTCATCACATGTCATCATGTGTTGTGTCGTCACGTGTCATCACGTGTCATGTCATCACGTGTCGTCACGTGTCGTCGCATGTTGTCACGTGTCAGCACGTGTCAGCACGTGTCGTCACGTGTAGTCACGTGTCGTGTCGTCAGGTGTCGTCACATGTCGTCACGTGTCGTCACGTGTCCTCACATGTTGTCACATGTCATCACATGTCGCCAAGTGTTGTCACGTGTCATCACTTGTCGTCACGTGTCATGTCACATGTCATCACATGTCGCGACACGTGTCGTCACATGTCGTCACATGTCATCATCCGACGCGTTAGATGTAATCACATGTCGTGTCGTGTCATCACGTGTCATTACGTGCCGTCATGTGTCGTGTCATCACGTGTCATCACGTGTCGTGTCGTCACGTGTCATCGTGTGTTGTCACGTGTCGTAACGTGTCGCCACGTGTCATGTCACATGTCGTCACGTGTCGCGACATGTGTCGTCACCTCGTCACATGTCATCATCCGACGCGTTACATG